>NW_009699027.1:403-7280 GCF_000703405.1 Apaloderma vittatum | reverse complement strand
ACCTTTAAAGGTCATCTAGTCCAACCCTCCCACAGTGGGCAGGGACATCTTTATCTAGATCAACAGTTAAACCAATAATCAAGAAGATGTTACGAGTTAGGATGCAGGTGTAATCACTTGTTGTAAAGCAAAATTTTCATCTTGAGCTTGGACAAAACTGGAAAACTCTCACGTGCAAATGAGGATGGAGACCTTCAAAAAGAAATATGTGCCAGAAAGTCGTTTGCCATCCTGCTGCTTTATATCCTTTTTGCTGTCACAGTTGATCATTTTTTATATGTCCGGATTGGACACTTACAAAATATCAAGGCTATTCAGGAACTACAATTTACTATCAGAACATTTGGGAAGATAGAGTAGGATTTATCTGGGAGGGGTTTCAGCCTGTTTCTATCAGAAGGCCAGCTTACCAAGAGCCTGAAATCTGTGTGTGAAGTCTCCAGTGCAAGAGAAATGTGGAGAGAAGAAGCCAGGAAAAACCTCTAAGCTTTCTGCTGTAGTAGCATCCTCCAGCAGCCATGATGATCGTTGCAGTTCTCTTCTCTTCTCTTCTCTTCTCTTCTCTTCTCTTCTCTTCTCTTCTCTTCAGTTCTCTTCTCTTCTCTTCTCTTCTCTTCTCTTCTCTTCTCTTCTCTTCTCTTCTCTTCTCTTCTCTTCTCTTCTCTTCTCTTCTCTTCTCTTCTCTTCTCTTCTCTATGGAATAGCACATGACAGAAACCCACAGTGTTTAAATGCCAACTAAGACTAGAGCTGGGGGTCTGCCAAGTGTCCTAAAATTATCTGGGGAAAAGGGATGCAAGAAGCCATCCATCCCACCTGGAAATCCATCATCTTTCTCCCATCTCTCTCTTTTTTAATAGTTCTTGTAAATGTTATATTACCGACACTTCAGCAGCTGTTCTTTTTAGCTCAGTGCTGCCTCACCATCCCCTTGGAAGGGCCTGAGCCTCGAAATGTGCAGATTAAAGCCGCACTTCAGCCAGACCAAGGGGACACGAGCCCGCTCCAGCATCCCATTTCATTTTGCAAATGATATGGGGCTGTGTTCAGAAGGAGGGAACAAAAAAAAAGATAAGGAGGAAAAAGAGAAAATAAAAAGCCCGCATATGCTTACATACGCTCTCGCACACCTTTTCTATGCTGTCACACGCAACTTTTTTAAAAAAGAAACTTTCCAAGAGTTCAGCTGAAGTTAAAACAAAATGAGTAACGTGAGACTCAGTGCTGGAGCTGAATGGAAAGTACACGGAGTCCGACTGACCTGCGCTGCCGTCCAGCAGCTCCCGCGAGACCACCCGAAAAAGAAAAAAAAAAACCCACAAAACCCAAACAGCTCCCTTGCTTCAGCTGGAGCCACATCATCTCCCTCCAGGGCTGGTTGCAGCGAAAAGGCCATAAATTAAAAATAAATAATTAAATAAATGAATAGAAGCAAAGGGAGGGGAGCAGGGGGTGGGGAAGAAAAAAGAAATCCCAAAGAGAAAAAGGCCAAAAGGAAATGACCTTCCCTGCTATTAAATAGGTGACAGACGGGTATTATAAACGCATCATGGGTTGGAAAGGAAAGGAAGGGCGAGGAGGTGACACATCGGCCCCTTTGGTTGAAGGAGAGGCTGAGATGGGGACAGGACCACGGACGAGCGCAACCGCACGGTGATTTTTTGGCGACAGCCGGGACGGACACGGCGAGACCGTTGTTGGCAGGACACGTCCAGAACAGCAGCTAGGAAAAGAGAGCGGCCACAAAGCACTAAAGGGAGGGAAAGGAGTCTCCAGTCCTCTGGCTGCACCGAAGAGGACACAAGCTTGGGTTGCACCATCATATTTTCCAGCCAACTGCAAAGAGCTGTATTAATTCCTCCAACCTTTGGATGTGATCATGGGAAGGGTTTGCAGAGCATCCTGTTCTCCAGCTCTCCCACCACAGCCCAGGCTCTGCCAGAGCTTTTTTGTACAAGGAAGAAAGCAAGGAGACAGAAGCTAATTACTCAGATAATTACCTAATTACTCTAAACACTCCCAACCCACCCCATCTCCAGATGGGTGCAGCTGAAACTCCCACCAGTAGCTTGTCCTGTCACATCTCATGCAAAGCACTTCGTCCCACCACCCAGGGCCAAAAGTTCCCAAAACTTTTGGGGTTTAAAAAGCTCAAAGCAAGCCGTGCTCACAGATGGCTTTGGGAACACAGCTTTGCTGAGGAGCTGATTGCTGGAGCAGTCAGCCTCTCAATAGCCCAAATGAGAGATGATGGGAGGGCTGGAGAAAACCTGTGTGCTCCCGCCTGACCTGCAGCACTGCTGCTGCCCATCACAGGGTCCTTCACACATAGGCCTCCCTTGAGAAGGATTTCCTGCCTTGTCTGGTCCACCACTGGACCTCCTGCACACCAGTCAGTAGTTGGGTGTGCGTTCTTCAGCCCGTGGTGGTCTCCTGTGCCATCTCTATAGCATAGAATCATAGAATCTTACAATCTTCTTACAATCTTCTTACAATCTTCTTACAATCTTAAAATGCATTGGGCTGGAAGGGACTTTTAAAGGTCATCTGGTCCAACCTCCAGCAGTGAGCAGGGACATCTTCAACTGGATCAGGTTGCTCAGAGCCCTGTCCAGCCTGACCTTGAACATCTCCAGGGATGGAGCCTCCACCACCTCTCTGGGCAACCTGTGCTGGTGTTTCACCACCCTCGTTAAAAAGAACTTTTTCCTAACATCTCATCTAAATCTACCCTGCCCCTCATCCTGTCGCTACACGCCCTTGTGAACAGCCCCTCCCCACATCTCCTGTAGCCCCTTCAGGTACTGGAAGGCCACCGTAAGGGACCCCCTTGAAGGCCACCGTAAGGTCTCCCCTTTAGGAGCCTTCTCTTCTCCAGACTGAACTGCCCCAACTCTCTCAGCCTGTCCTTGTAGGAGAGGTGCTCCAGCCCTTTGGTCATTTTTGTGGCCTCCTCTGGATCCGCTCCAACAGACCCACGTCCTTGCGTTGAAGGCTCCAGAGCTGGACACAGAACTCCAGGTGAGGTCTCACCAGAGCAGAGGGGCACAATCCCTTCTCTCAGTCTGGCCACACTTCTTTTGATGCAGCCCTGGATGCGATTGGCCTTCTGGGTTGCGAGCGCACATTGGTGGGTCACATCCAGCTTTTCATCCACAGATACCCCCAAGTCCTTTTCCATGGGACTGCTCTCTGACACGTCATCCCCCCTAGGCTGTATTGACAATGAGGATTTCCCCAACCCAGGTGCAGGACCTTGCCCTTGGTGCAAGTTTCCGAAGGAGCCAGCAGCAAAGGGCTGGGCACACACCCAGCAGAACACAAGGACTTTTCCTTTCCCTCCTGCTCGTTTTGTGCAGCCTCTGTCTCTTGCTGGGGAGAGGTAAAAGCTCTGGGCAGAAGCTGGGTGTCCTGGAGCTCACCAAACCCTCAGGGTGGGATGGACCTCGGAGCGGGGACACCTTGGTCAGGTTCACAGAATCACAGAATGTTAGAGGTTGGAAGGGACCTTGAAAGACCATCCAGTCCAATCCCCTGCCCGAGCAGGGTCACCCAGGGCAGGTCCCACATGAACATGTCCAGGTAGGTTTGAAAGTTTCCAGAGCAGGAGACTCCACAACCTCCCTGGGTAGCCTGTTGAGTGCTCTGTCACCTTCACAGGGAAAAAGGTTTTCCTAATTTTTTTGGAACCTCCTGTCCTCCAGCTTGCACCCGTTGCCCCTTGTCCTGTCGTTGGCCAACCCTGGTTGCTCAGGACCTGTCAGGCTTTAAATATCTCCAGGGATGGACACTCCACAACATCTCTGGGCACCTTAGTTCATCCTACACAACTTCGGCCACATTACCCATAAAAAAAGCTTTGCCTTTTTTTTTTTTTAATTAGAATTTCTTGCATTTCAATCCATGCCAGCCAGTTAGGTCTCACCCCAGCCATGGAAACCAGTAGGTCCCCAGGTGGGTGCAAAAATCCCACTTACAAGGCTGTTACCCTGTGACCGCAAACCAGGAGGCCGCGTGCCCGTTGAGGGGAGATGCAGATGGACACAGAACAGAAAGTTTGGAGCTTCAACTCTTTTTATTATGGAAGTCTATAAAATAGCCACATGGATTATTTTTTTTGTTTTAAGATCACAAAATACACAACATTCATTTTAATATGCGACACATAATATTATATACATATTAAAAACCACATGACTGAAACACACGTTCACACGGCACCAATTCCATAACAAAAAAACCCCACAAGTGCTTTTTTCTCTCTTTTTTTAATATTAAAACCAACTGTGATAAAACATATTAATATTTTTTCCAGACAATGTTTACAATAAAGAGGGAAAAAAATCATATTTTACTAAATAACAAATATTTAACAGCAAAACTTTATACTAAATATCTATTTTGAATTATAACAAAAATAGTACTTATAATAGTTTATAAAGACAGACCAAAAAAAAAAAATTTGTGTATAAAATAATATTATAGCAAATTGGACTGTGCTAAGAAAAAAAAATAAAACCAAAAACAAACAATTCTGAGATTCAAAGTGCTTTATTCTGCAAACCCACTGCAGCAACTTTTTTAGTCAAGTTATATTAGTTAGGAATGGAGAAACAAAAGCATGACTTTACCTATGCCTAGATTAAATACTCACACACACACACATTATATATACACATGATGTAAGCATATATATATAATGGATGTATGCCTCTTGCATTACCGCTCTCCAATCAACCGCGCACTCAAAAGCATGTTTGGTTTTCACTTTGTAATGACATTGGAAGCTAAACGAAAAATTTCAGTGAAACCCTTCATTGATTTCCCGTAACGGGACCCAGCTTTTTCTGAAAAAAAAATAAAAATCTCCCCAAGCTCTTTGCTCGCCGAGGCCACCCGTGAGTTTGAACTAGACCTCTCAACCTCGTTGTCCATCCCTCCCTCCAGCTTTCCCCTTTTTCAGCCTCTTCTCCCCCAAATCTGATTTTACTCCTCTGGCAGGTGTCTCATGGAAAAAGGTGCTCCTGGAGAGCACCCAGTGGAGGATCTCTGGTGGGTTTTCACCCCACCCACCTCCTACCCCTGAGTCCTACAAGGGCTCATCATCCACAAAGACCATGGGCACCCTCCCCAAGTGTTTGCCCCTGGGCGACTCATCCCTTCCCCCCGCACTCAGGTTTATGTTCTCCTTTGCTTTTTTGCCCTCTGGGATTGTGATTAAGCTCTTTTTATCACCAGGAAAGTTTTCTCCCCATCATGGGCGAGGAAAATCCCCACAGTGCCTGAGCTAGCGGTATTTCACTCAGAATTTCCAGGCTGGCCAAGTTTCTGAGCCTCTGCTTCAGGGACATGGTGCACATAGTCAGAGGCTCCTGAGACCTCACTTTTGGGTTTGACAACATGGTTTACCTACCAGAAGGCAAGGTCTGGATCTCAGTGGCATCTCCTAGAAGATTGGGAGTTTTATTTCAAATTAAATCCACCTGAAAAATCAAGTTGTGCACCCCGGTGTGAGTGGAAACCCTCCACCGGGATGCTCCTGGGGAAGGGGGGTTCTGGCAGCTTGGCTGACGGCAATCCAACCTCAAGTGCTTCCCCTGGCTAAAAAAAAAATCACACAAAAACTGCCTCCCTTCTCCTTGCCCCCACCGGACGACGGGCGGGCAAAGGCGGCCATCGCCATCGCTCGCTTCACACTTCCTTCGACCTTCCAAAGAGGCACCCACTCCTCAAAAAAGCCCAACCTGCAGAGCAACCCGGTAAGCCACATCTGCCCCTTCGCTTTCCTTATTTCAACCCTTCTGACTTCTTCTGGACACCTTTAAAGCTGAAAGCCAAGCTGCCCACCCAAGCACAAGCTCTCTTCCCATCACGGTTAGGAAAGGGCTCAGCCATGGTCCTTGTGGTGTTCTTTCCACCCTAGAAGGCAGGAGATGGCAAAGGAATGGGGCTGGGCAGAGATGCCTCAAGTCAGAGAGGGATCTCCCAACCTGATCCTTGGCTCTGGGTTGAACCAAACCCCTGCCAGGGGGCTCAGGGTGCTTTTTGCTTTTTTGGCCACATCCACTTCCAACGCAACCCATCTCCCAGTCGAGCCAGAAGCTTCCTGCATGCAAAAAAAAGATCAAATCAAATAAACCCACCCAACAAATCGAATGCAAGATACCTTGGAGGCCGCTTGCTTGTGCTGGAGAAGTCTTAGATGGGGCCCCTCTCCTGGGTTAGCGGTGGGACGGGGAGGAAATTTTTCAAGAAGCCCGTCCTTCGCTCTCCTTCCTGCTGCCAAGCTCTCCCATCACCAAAAAAAAACCAAACCAACACCCAAAACACAAGACAAACAATGCGCACGTGGGCTTATTTGTAGAGATCACCTTTAATGCAAACGCCTCTTGTGGAAGTGGACGCACCGAAATGAGCAACTCCAAGCTGGGGAGGGGATGACCCGGTGCTTGCCGAGCCACGGCGGGGCCACGCAACTTGGGGAGGCTGGTGCCTGCACCTCGAAGGAGAGAGAAGGCACCAAACCATCCCCCCAAAACAGGTGCCTTTGCACGGGACAGGAGGTGGTGAGGGGCTCCGATGGGGGGAACGGATGCACACAGGCCGTGTAGCAGCAGCAGGAAACTCAACGAGAAAAAAAAAAGGACACACGCACCTCCCCCCTTCCTCAACCCAGAGCCCCAAATTTGCATTTTGCAATTTTGCATTTTTTTGCAAAATATTTTCTTTTTTGCATTTTTGCAAAATATTGCATTTTGCAAAATATTTTTTTTTTTTAATTTTTCAAAACATTGCATTTTGCAAAATGTAAATATGCATGGGTCCGAGGCCTTGGAGGGACAGCTCACCGCCCATTCGGGCCCGGACAAGACACCAC
>NW_009699027.1:0-372 GCF_000703405.1 Apaloderma vittatum | reverse complement strand
GTTTTGGAGCCCGGCAGCAGAGGCAAAACAGTTGCTCTGCCGCCTCCCCAGCTTCCCCCAGCTCCGGCGAGAACAGGCATCGCTCATCAACTCCTCGCCCAGGAAAGCCTCCAATGCCCCAAAACAAAAAACACAACCAAACAAATGAACAGAAAAAAAACCCCAAAACAACAAAACACTGTTATCACCAGCTAATTTAACACTGTTAAAAAAAAAAATAAAAAATTCAGAGGCCACCCCAGAGCCGTCCCAGCACGCCAGACCTCTGATCGCCAGCTGATTTTCAAAGCCTTTCCCGCAGTCGGGCGTTTGCAGCGCTCCTCCTCGCAGCAGAAGTGTTTTATAGACATTTATATATATATATTTATAATA
>NW_009699026.1:0-1271 GCF_000703405.1 Apaloderma vittatum | reverse complement strand
CGGGCTGCCGGCAGCTTCGCTTTCCCGCTAATTGGAGATGTTAATCCGGGCGCTTTTCCGCTCGGGGGGCTGGCAGGAGGCACCAGCTGTGCCGCGCCGCCCGCCACCCGCTTTAATCAAGACGCTGGCGCTGGGGGGGCTCTCCGGGCCAGGTGGTCCCGTGGCACAGGGACCGCGTCACCCCATCGCTGTGTCCCTGCAGGAGTGGGGACCGTTCCCTGTGAACCCCCCAACCTGCCCGAGCTCCCAACGGGCACAGCGGGGGCACGGCCCAGAGATGCCACCCGAGAGGTCACCGGTGCCCTCGAAACACGTGGCCCAGCCCTGTGGGATGGAAAGTGCTGGATCCCCTGGGATGGAAAATTCCAAAGGCAGTGTGGGATAGACAGAGCTTGGTCCCAAGGGATGGAAAAAGCTGGATCCTGTGGGATGGAAAATGCTGGATCCTGTGGGACAGAAAATGCTGGATCCCATAGGATGGAGAATTGTGGATCTGGTGGGATGGAAAAGGCTGGATCCTGTGGGATGGAAAATGCTGGATCCTGTGGGACAGAAAATGCTGGATCCCATAGGATGGAGAATTGTGGATCTGGTGGGATGGAAAAGGCTGGATCCCCTGGGATGGAAAATGCTGGATCCCGTGGGGTGGAAAATGCTGGATCCTGTGGGGTGGAAAATTCCAGATCCTGTGGGATGTAAAATACTGGATCCCATGGGATAGAAAATTCTGGATCCTGTGGGACAGAAAATGCTGGATCCCATAAGATGGAGAATTCCGGATCTGGTGAGATGGAAAATGCTGGATCCCATGGGATAGAAAAGTCTGGATCCTGTGGGATGTAAAAATTCTGGATCCCATGGGATAGAAAAGTCTGGATCCCGTGGGATGGCAAACACTGGATCCCACGGGATGGCAACAGCCGGGGCTCACGCACCCATCACGCACCCACCCATCAAACCCCAAAAACCCACCTCCGACACCACCTCCGTGTTTTTTTGACGCTTTTATCTCCCTCCGCCACCCGCTTTCCCTTTCAATCCCGTTATTCCCTCCCCTCGCCAACGCCGAGGCAAGGTGTGAACGGGTTGTTGGGGTTTTTTTTGGAAGGAACCGTTTAAAACGGCAAAGAAAAACCTTTCACGCCGACAGCCGGAGCAGCTGGAAGGACAAATATAATCCGGCGACGCGGCGGAGAGCGACACCTGGTGACTTGTCACCCACGGCCACGCGTGAACACGCGTGGGCGCGCACCTGGGAGGGGGGGGGGCCA
>NW_009699025.1:0-369 GCF_000703405.1 Apaloderma vittatum | reverse complement strand
TCCAGACACATCCCCCCTACGGCCCCTTTGCTTCCCCATGCCCACCTTTAAAACTCCTGCTTGTTCCTTACCTAAAAATGGTCCCTGCCATTACTAGGATCCAGAGCTCCCTTCTCCCCCAGACCCCTGGGCAAAGGACAGCTCGGGGTAGGGGGGGTGTAGGTGCCAGGAAGCCTGAAAGCCCTGCTCTATGATCACCAAAGCCTGACTTTAAGCCTGGATGAGTTCACAGTGTCCTCCACAGGAGGATCCATCCTGGTTTTGCTCCCAAGGGCACCCGACTCCCTTGCAGGAGGGGGTGTGGAGCAGAGGACACGCAGACACCCACACCCAGCTCCAGGAAGGCGAAACAGCGGAAAGCACCCAACT
>NW_009699024.1:1274-2755 GCF_000703405.1 Apaloderma vittatum | reverse complement strand
TGCTCCATTTCGTGAGGGGAAAAGTTGGTTTTGGGGGGGAAATGTTGGGGTTTCTGAGAGGAAAAGTTGTTTTGAGGGGAAAAGTTGGGAGTTGTGAGGGGAGAAGTTGTTTTGGGGAGGAAAAGTTGGGTTTTGTGAGGGGAAACGTAGTTTGGGGGGGGAAATGCTCCATTTCGTGAGGGGAAAAGTTGGTTTAGGAGGAGAAGTTGGGGTTTGTGAGGGGAAAAGTTGTTTTGGGGAGGAAAAGTTGGGGTTTTTTAGGGGAAATGTAGTTTTGGCGGGGAAATGTTCGATTTTGTGAGGGGAGAAGTTGGTTTTGGGGGGGAAATGCTGGGTTTTCTGAGGGGAAAAGTTGTTTTGGGGAGGAAAAGTTGGAGTTTTTTAGGGGAAACGTAGTTTTAGGGGGGAAATGTTCGATTTCATGAGGGGAAAAGTTGGTTTTTGGGGGAAAATGTTGGGTTTTCTGGGGGAAAAGTTGGTTTGAGGAGGGCATTTTCAACTTTGTGAGGGGAAAGTTGTTTTGGGGAAGGAAAAGTTGGGAGTTTTAAGGGGAAATGTAGTTTAGGGGGGAAATATTCAATTTTGTGAGGGGAAAAGTTGTTTTTTGGGGGGGAAATGGGTTTTCTGAGGGGAAAAGTTGTTGGGGGGAACATTGGGTTTTCTGAGGGGAAATGTAGTTTTTTGGGGAAATGTTCCATTTAGTGAGGGGAAAAGTTGTTTTGGGGGAATGTTGGGTTTTGTGAGGGGAAGAATTGGTTTTGAGGGACAAATGTTTGGTTTTCTGAGGGGAAAAGTTGGTTTTGAGGGAGAAATGTTTGGTTTGTGAAAGGAAAAGTTGGTTTGGGGGTAAATGGATTTTCTGAGGGGAAGAAGTTGGTTTTGAGGGGAAATGTTGGGTTTTCTGAGGGGAAGAAGTTGGTTTTGAAGGGGATGTTGGGTTTTGTGAAGGGTGAATTAATTTTGGGGGAGAGCGTTCAGTTTTGTGAGAGGAAAGATGGTTTGAGGGGATAAATATTCGATTTTGTGAGGGGAGAAGCTGTTTTTTGGGGGGTAATTTTCTCTTTTGTGAGGGGAGAAGTGTTTTTTGGGGGGAAAATGTTGGGTTCTCTGAGGGGAAGAAGTTGGTTTTGAAGGGGATGTTGGGTTTTTTGAGGGGAAAAGTTGGTTTTGAGGGAGTAATGTTTGGTTTTGTGAGCAGAAAAGGTGGTTTGGGGGAAAATGTTGGGTTTTTTGAGAGGAAGGAGTTGGTTTTGAAGGGGATGTTGGGTTTTGTGAAGGGAAAAGTTGGGTTTTGGGGAGGGAGAAGTCGCTTTGGGAGGGGGAATATTGCTTTGGAAGGGGGAGGAGTTGCGTTTTTAGAAGAGAAAATTTGGGGTTTTTTCTCAGAGAAAAATTGGGTTTGAGGGGGAGTCACTTTCTGAGGGAGTAAAGTCGCTTTCGGGGATGGTGGAAATTGTTTCTGGGAGCAAAAAGTTACTTTT
>NW_009699024.1:0-1252 GCF_000703405.1 Apaloderma vittatum | reverse complement strand
TTACTTTTGAAGGGTCAAGTTGCTTTTTGAGGCAGAGGAGTCACTTGCATGAGAAGTTTTTTTGGGAGATAAATCACTTTTATGAGAGGAAAGTTGGATTTGCGAGGGGAAAAGTCACTTTTTGGATGAGAAAAGTTGCTTTTGAGAAAAACAGCGCCACTTATGGGGGGAGAAAAGCCACTTTTGTGCGACAAAAGTTGTTTTTTAGGCACAAAAAGCCTTTTATTGGGAGAGAGAAGCCTCTTAGGCAAAAAGTCACTTTGGGGAGGGAGGGTTACTTTTTGAGGAGAAAAAGTCACTTTTTGGAGAAGGAAAAGTTACCTTTGGGGAATACAGGTCCCTTTTGGGGGGAGAAAAGTTCCTTTTGTGGGGACAAAAGACCCTTTTGGAGGGGAGAAAAGTCACTTTTGGCGGCAGAAATTACTTTTAGGGGAAGAAAAGTCACTTTAAGGAGGAGAAAAAGTTACTTTTTGGAGAAAAAAGTAACTTTTTTGAGAGGGAAGTTACTTGGAGGGGGTAGAAAAGTTGCCTTGGGGGAGAAAAAAGTCCCTTTTGGGGGCAGAAAGGTCGTTTTGGGGGGAGAAAAGTAACTTTTTGAAGGGGAAATTACTTTGGGGGGGGAAAGTTGTTTTTCGGGCAGAAAAGTTTAACTTTTGAAGGTGATAAAAGTTGCGCTTTTTTGGAGAAAAGTAACTTTTTCGAGGAGGAAGTTGCTTTGGGGGGAAGAAAGGTCCCTTTTGGGGAGAGAAAAGTTGCTTTTTTTTTGAGAAAAGTAACTTTTTTGAGGGGGAAGTTACTCTGAGGGGGAGAAAGGTCCCTTTTGGGAGGGGAAAAGTTGCTTTTGGGGGAAGAAAAGAAACATTTTTGAAGGGGAAGTTACTTTGAGGGGGAGAAAACTTGCTTTTGGAGAGAGAAAAGTCCCTTTTTTGGGGGGAGAAAAGTGACTTTTGATGGTGAAGTCGCGTTTCGGGTTGAGGGGAGAAGCGACACTTTTGGAGAGCAGCTGCTTTTTGGAGAGAACTTGCTTTTTTTTTGGGAGCCGCTGTTTTTTTGGAGAAAATTTGTTTTTTTTTTTTTTTTTTGGGTGAGAAGTAGCTTTTTGAAGAAGTTTTGGAGAGCGAAGGAACTTGAGGGGAGGAAGAAGTAACTTTTCAGGGGGAGGTGTCATTCCTCCGAGGAGTGATCACTCTGTGGGGAGAAATAGCTCTTTGGGGCGACCAGCCACGTTTTGGTGGGGGGTGAGGTGGTTTTT
>NW_009699023.1:1328-1788 GCF_000703405.1 Apaloderma vittatum | reverse complement strand
CAGGAGCAGGTGAGGAGGGACCCCACTCTAACAAGTAGGAGACGCATGAAATTAGCTGGTTCCACTCGCCGCAGCAGGCAGCCGGGGTGTTTTCCATCCCGACGCCTTTTCCTTCTCGCTCCCTCCTTCGTATTTTTTTCAACAGGGGATGCAAAATTCATGGTGTGTGGCCCCATCAGCAATGGGGGACCGCGAGCCCATGGAGGGTCGCGTCTTCATGGCGAGCATCTGCGCGCCAACGAGCGAGAGATCGCGTGCCGGTAGGTGGGGACTGTCAGCCACGCTGCGGCAAGAAGCAGCTTCAAAAAACAGGGGGAGGCCAGTGAGTTGCCCCCCACGGACCCCTACAGCATCTCCCCACTCGTGAGATGCTGCTGCTCGGCCTCTGTGCCGGTTGGGGGGGGGGGTCTCCGCTTTGGCCGGCTGCTTGCTCCGTGGCTGTGGTGGGCCGCTGTTTTTT
>NW_009699023.1:397-1076 GCF_000703405.1 Apaloderma vittatum | reverse complement strand
TTGGGAGGGGGGGTCTCAGCTTTGGCCGGCTGCTTTCTCCGTGGCTGCGCTGGGCTGCTGTTCTCACCTCCGGAAAATTTCCCCTCCTTTCTTCCCCCCCCGGCAAATCTCAGCTGCCGGGAGCTGGCTTGGCTCCACCGTCACTCTCACACTCCAGCTGAGGAGCCGGGCCATGCGGCGAATGCATTTTGTGCACAGATTTCCCTCCCCTCTCGCTATCTGCTCCGGATGGTGTCCTTCACCCCTATTTCTCATCACCGAGGATGACTTTGGGAGCGCTCGCAGCTCCTTGCCCCGCTGCTGGGGTTTGGGGCTCGGAGCTGTGGCCCAGCGGGAGATACTTGGGAAGAGATCGCGGTGCAGGGATGTCGGACAGGGCAGAAAGCCTTGGACTGGGAGAGCAAGTGGGGAAAAGGACTCCAAGAAGTTCTTACCTTGCACACGCGCATGCCAACGCCTTTTCTCATGTTCTGTGACCGATGGGCCTGATTTGGAGACGACGTGGTGTTGGTTCCCCTGGGTCTGCTCCCCTCACTCCCCTTTGCCCCTTTCCAAGGAGATTCTCCTGGATGCAAAGCAGCCAGGAGGAGGTTTCTTATTCTTGCCTCATGTTGACGGAATGAGGGTCTTTTATGAGAAAGCACAATCAGGGTGAAATAGAAGGTTTGGGCCCTGCCAG
>NW_009699023.1:0-354 GCF_000703405.1 Apaloderma vittatum | reverse complement strand
CGGGGAAAAAGATATTTCCGAGCTGCTCCAGCTACCTCTCGCTGCCCCTGGCCTGGCTCCTGCTAGCACACGGCTGCGATCTGGTGCTGTCCTGCCCAACAGGCAGACCTGTAAATTCAGCTTTAATCCCAACAGAAGGAAATCTCCATCCAGAGATGGAGTGAGGAGGAGTATGCTGGACTCAGACAGGGGCTTGAAGCAAGCTCTGGTAGTGTCACTGTCTTGTAGCACCTTCCCGACCCTGCATCTGCATGTGGGTGCCCTTGCCCTTACAAACACTCCTTGGAACTGCGCCGGGAATCAGCCTGGGGCCGGTAGCAAAGCTCATGTGGCTTTCAAAGATGGAAACCTCAC
>NW_009699022.1:1905-2109 GCF_000703405.1 Apaloderma vittatum | reverse complement strand
GCTCCGGCTCCCTCCTGATGGCAAAGGGGCGGATGGATGGACACGTGCCGACAGCACCGCGAAGGAACACGCCATCCCCCACCCGCTCAGCCGGGGCTGCCATCTGAGGTGTGGCGAAGCCCCCAGATCCCCTTGTGCCTGTCCTGCAGCGGAGGAAGGATGCATGACCCCGGCAGCCGTGGTTGGGGGCAATGACGGCAGCAA
>NW_009699022.1:1434-1766 GCF_000703405.1 Apaloderma vittatum | reverse complement strand
CGCCGGCCTGCGCAGCCGCATCAAGCAGCTGGTCGCCCAGAACATCGCTCTGCAGCGCGACATCGAGTTGGCCGAGGAGCTCAACGCCCGCCTGGCCCAGGAGACGGCCCAGCTGAAGGCTCAGCTGCGATGGTGCGGTGCCGTGACAGGGCAGGGCGGGGGGCTGCGCCTGCCCCACACCGTCGCGGCACCCAGGGGTGTGGGGGTGGGTGGTGGGTGCTAGGGTGGGCAGCTCACCGTGGGGACAGTCAGGGCTGCTGGGAATGTGCCGCAGCCCTGGTGTCTGGCTGTCCCCAGCAGCAGCCAGCAGGCCCTGGAGCTGGGCAGAGACC
>NW_009699022.1:0-1289 GCF_000703405.1 Apaloderma vittatum | reverse complement strand
CCGCCACCAAGGTGCCAAGCTGGCAGGTGGGGAAGCAGCTCAGGGCCCTGTGCCTGCCCTCCCCAGGAACAAGAGCGGAGGTGCCTGTGCTCGGCAGCAGCCGACCAGCTGCAGGAGGAGGTGAGGATGTTGCCGAGGCCAGTGGGGAAGGGAGGCTGCTCTGGCCGTGCCGGGGTCCCAGTGGATTTGAGCCCTTTTTGCCCCGAGCAGAACCAGCAGCTGCCGGCCCCCGAGGTCCGTGGGCTGAGGGAGGAGGTCCGCGTGCAGGAAGGCGAGACAGCTGACCTGGAGGTGAGTGGTGGCGGCCACTCTTGCTGGCCAATGCCACGCGCTTTAAGCACGAATGGGGCGGGTGTCTGTCCCCTGTCCCAGCAGCCAGCACCCCAGGGACACCAGAGGGTCGGGTGCTGCTGTCCTCGGGCAGCCCCATCCTCTGCCCCCCGGTCCCGCGGCACAGCCACCAGCACATGCCCGGGCTCACGCAGCCTCTTCCCAGGCCCAGCTCCGCTGCTGCACGGGGCTCCCCTCCTTCGAGGACGAGGCCCTCGCCCCGGTGAGCACTGCCTGGGGACGTGCACAGCTCTGGCCACCACCACCTCAGCCCTGGGGCCACCCCCAGCCCCTTCTGTGGCCGGAGCCGCCCTCTCACTGCAGGCCCTGCTCCACAGGGGAGACAGCGCGTGGAGGAGCTGATGGAGCGGCTGGAGGAATTCAACAGCACGGTGCAGGTACGGCGTCACACTCCCTGGCTTTGGGAGGTTGCAGTCCTCCGATCCTTCTTGGCCATGGGCAGCCAGAGCCCCCGGGGCCACAGGCAGAGCTCTGAGGTGGCCACCCTGCCTGGGGCCGGGGGCTGCAGCCCTCTGCCACACCCTGTGGCTCCTTCAGCCACGGTGCGGGTGCAGGCGCCGTCGGAACAGCCTGTCCCAGGGGACCGCAGGGAAAAGCCAGCACCCAGCTGCCGCACCAGAGATCCATCGCAGCACCGGGTCCCAGCAGTCCTGCCCGGGGAAGGTGGAGCGGCGCAGAGGGTGCCTGCACGCCTGCAGCGTCTGAAAACCTCTTCTCCCCCAGGAGCTGCAGCAGGAGGTGACCAGACTCCGCAACCAACTGGACGGGCTGCAGGACACCAGGTCTGTGTAAGTCGCTCCTGGACAAGCTGGGAGGGACGCTCTGCCTAGTGCAGGGGGCGGAATGTGGCTTCCCGGGGCTCCCCAGCCGAAGCCTGGCCAAACCTGTTGGGACACTGAGGCCCTGGCTTGGAAGCACCTGGTGCCACTGGCTGCACC
>NW_009699021.1:0-27121 GCF_000703405.1 Apaloderma vittatum | reverse complement strand
CCCTTCCAACCCTTCACATTCTGTGATTCTGTGATATTATTGGTGAGCTGTATTTTTACAACTAGTCCATGGATTAGTTACACCAGGTGGTCTCTGCTGTGGTGAGAGTTTGCTGCTGCCTTGCAGCCACCCACATGCACTGTGTGCACCCCAGAGCACACCCTGGTAGCTGCTGGGCACAGGGCAGTGCCAGCGTGATGGGAACCAGTAATCTGAGTGGGCAGAACAATCCTGAACATATACAAAACATCGCTGGTGCCAGAGGATCACCTAAGGAGGGAGAAGTTTTGTCATTCTTTTGAGTGGTGTCAGGATTTCAGTCAAAACATACCCATTAGCTCAGTCAGTTAGAGCGTGGTGCTGATAACACCAAGGTCGCGGGTTCAATCCCCGTTCAGTCCCCATGTGTTGCATGATTTAGTTGAGAGGCATCCCTACCCATGACAGGGAGGTTGGATTAAATAATCTCTAAGGTCCCTTCCAGCCTAGGCCATTCTATGATTTACCATAGGGACATGAAATGCAGGGACAAACTTACTTATAAAATATTGCCAGGAATGCTGGCAGTCTTACTTTTCTACCCCTCAACTTTTATCAAACCAAAAGATAAAGTCTGTTTACAAGAAACTGCTGAGAATTCAATCTTGAGTGAGTGTGTTTAAAACAGCTCAACAGCCTTTCCAAACATTCAGCATCTACATCTCAAGCTGACTTCTACATGTTTTATATGTTTCCATTTTTCTCTCTATGTATGAATATAATTTGATGTCCCTGTCATCTCTAGGATGACAAAATGGACAGCAACCATTTTTGGCAAGCAGGTGGTCCTTGTACTTCAGCTCCATCAAGGTGCCAGTTCTTCCCTCCTTACACTCCCTTTGTCTGAACTGTTACTTTTTTGGTTAGACCACACAGTGCTACCTCCAAGAAGCAGAAACTCAAGAATTCTCATTACGAGACATTAAGTACTTTCTATACTGACCTCCAGCAAAATGTAAATGGGGAATATTCGTGTGGAAAACTGTGAGAAACTCTCTACTAGGTATAACTTGAAAACCCAGTGCGAAGGAGGAGCTGTGCTCAGTCAGTATGGATCCTCCTGCTGCTGGATAACAGTGAGGAGGATGTATCTGACTACTCGGTTTAGTAGCCATAGATTTCTCGACTGAGCACTGAGCAAGAGGTGCTTCCCTGTAAGCGAAACAAAACAGCTCCTCTGCTAGATTTGCATGGCAGTGCAGTGGGTGCTACCTGCTGCTGCTGTTTTGTAGAATGCCCCACCACCTCCTCCTCGTGAGGAAGATGCTCGGGAAATTTGGGTGGCATCTGCATGGAATGGCAGAGAAGGGCATGCTTCTCGAGCCCTGAGCCCACCAAACACAGCCTGCCCTTTTTTGCTGGGGAAAGCAAAATCCGTAGGATGGTCACAGCAACAGCAAAAAAGGGAAAAGCAGGCAGGGTTGGGCTGGACCTTGGCATGGTGTTTTCCCACCCAGGCTGGATTTTGCACAATGTTCCCAGCAAGCTGGTGAGGAAAGGTGGAGGGGAGGTGGGAGGGGAAAAGAGGGATAAATTTGCTTGCAGCAAGTGGAATGCTCTTCAAAATGGCAGCTAACTCTTTGTCTCCCTCCCGTGACTCATGGTGGGATCTAACTGTGCTGAAGGTCTCCCTGGCAGGTGGCTCAGAGGAGACCTCAGCTCAGGTGCAGGACTCTCCATCATGCCCACACACACAGCCCCCAGCAAGCTTTTTAGTCATTCAGGGGGGTTTCAGGAGGTTGTAGCCTAAGAGGTGCTTGTGAAACCCTGGGGCTTGTGAAACCCTGTAAAGTCCAGTGCTGATACTGGTTCACCCTCTTGCTGATCTTTTTTTTTAATACCATTATTACTCTTTTGAGAAGAAAGGATCATGTTCTTCATGCTCTTGTAGCCTGCACACCTTTTTTCTTTTTATTCTTTTAAACTTTTGTATTTTACTGATTCTTCAGGGATTCAGCAGCTTTAACCACCTACCTTCAGCTCTATCACTTCCAACTATCACATTGAAAAGACTCCAAGATTTCAAGGGCAAGGGCTTTTAGTGCAGGGAAGTCATCTTCAGTCTCCCTTAGGAGGAACTCTTCAACCATCTAGCAATACTAACAATTGTTCTACAGTGCAGAGTGTCAGCTGTCTAATGAAGAATCACCATCAAAATGCGTACCAGCTTTTGAAAAGGGGCTGCACTGACTATGTCTAGCCC
Organism: Apaloderma vittatum; assembly: GCF_000703405.1. Lineage (NCBI taxonomy): Eukaryota > Metazoa > Chordata > Aves > Trogoniformes > Trogonidae > Apaloderma > Apaloderma vittatum. The sequence continues at coordinate 24,879 of NW_009699021.1, read as the reverse complement.
AGCAGGGAAAGGAGAGGAGCTAGAGGCAGGGAATTTTTTTTTTTGATCCATATATAGCTTTTGTGACATTTTGTTGCTCTAAGTGGTTATACCTGTGTAGCAGGTACAAGTGACAATGTCTGGAGGCAGAATTCTGGTCCATACTTGACACCAGAGCACATCCTTCTGTGGCCTTGAGTGTGACTGTCCTGGTGTCAGGCAGCAGTTATAGCCTCTATACCACCTGGTTCCTTTGCTTCAAAACAGATATAAGTACAATTCTGGGCAGCTGTGGATATCATGTTGTGTGGACATAGTTAAGTCATATTTCAAACTGCATCTTTCACATCCAGAGATTAGGTTTACCTGCATCCTTTCTGCACATGCACAATATATATTTATGTCTGGGTTACACCTTGTATTGGGGAAATAAAAACAGCAGAAATGCAATGGAAATACACATCAGCACCCTGTGTTTTCTACACAGCTACAATATTCCTCTGTGCTCTTCCCTTCATTACTTTGCATGCATTTGCAAACTTTCAGCCTCCATCTTCCTGGGAACTGTGTGACACATCCTTCTGAATATTCTCTTCAGCGCTATCAAGCTGTAGCCTCAGAAATACCTGTCACTTCCTGGATCTAATTTTGTTTTGGCTATAAAATAGACCACCCAAATGGAGAAGGAAATACTGTTATCTCCATGCTAATTGTTGAATGATTTTTTTCAGCACTCAGGCTCCACTGGAAAGGAGCCAGATGCGTGGTGGGATACAAACCACTAAGAACTGAACAAAGACCACCACATACACTCTTCTACAAGCGATTCATCAGCAACATACAAAAACAAAGTAGGCTGCCTTTTCCTCTATGTGAAACTGTGACTGGAGTTCAGCAACAGAATTTGAACAATTCTGCGCTGTGTTCCTCATCTTTTGCTCAGGGCTAAGGTACTTATCATTGCCTTACTCTTACACAACACATTTCCTTGTAAGATTGGCGTTAATTGATCCTTCCAATGTGCTCTAAACTCTTCTTGGCCATCTCCTCATGTCACCTTTTATTGCCAAGCTCTGCATTGCTTTTATCTGCCAGCAGAACCGTGCTAAAGCAGTTGGCTTTCTGCGTTGCAGATAAGCTCACCGTTGTTTTAAACTCCTGTCTCGGTGCCTGGCTCTGCAAATCCCTTTTTACACAAAGAGCTCAGCACTGTGCCTGCATGAGGCTTTGCAGAAGGGTCTCCCAGAGTTTGGCCAAGCTGAAAAAAGGCTTCACAGGGTGGACTCCCTGGCAGGGGCAAGGGTCTGGCAAGGGTCTGATGAGGCCCCAGCTCCTGGCACGAGCTGCAGGAGCTGGTGCCTCAGCTTCACATCGCCAGCCACTGCATGCTGCCACCTCACATCCCAGCGTTCTTCTCACCATTGCTGGTGAATAAACTTACCAAATCTGTGGATCCACCTTCACCAAGCCTGCAGTGCTGAAACATTACTAGTCTAGCATATATAAATATATATGTATACATATGTAAGTCCTTCTATAATCTTCTGCTTCACACTCTTCAGATGGAAGAAAAGCAGTGATCAGTCCTCAAGGGAAATAGCAGCATAAGCAAGGGGATGCTATTCCTCACCTAACGTAGTTCAAGGCAAATTATGACAGTGGTTTGCATCATCTAATGCCAACAACTATTCTAACCTTATTCTGAAGGGAGACAAGATGTTTAGGGCGCAGCCAGGTGAAAAGGTCTTCCTCCGCACACACCTGGATAGGCACACAGTTTCCACCAAAACAAAATTCTCAATGAAATATTCCATAAAACAAAAATAAATATAGGTTGCCACTCATAGTTATGTACTGTGCTTAATCTTAAACCACAGGAAATAACATCACAAACTTAATTTCACGATATTTCGAACCAGAAAGTGTTCTTTTCCATTGAGAAATAAGGAAACACAGTGTCAACCATTAAAAAAAAATTCAGACTGTTTTCAAAACATTTTCCAGGAAAATTGTCTGAGGCAGATCCTTTTTTGTCAAGATTGAACTTGATAAATCAACACGTGAAAAAAAACAGAAATCAAGCCTTGAAAATTTGACATCTGACTCCAGTACAGATCATCACTCCCACTGTATCCACTAAAAGTTAGTAAGTGCAGACTGCTACTGAATCATAAAATGGAAGATAACCAAGACAATGACAAATAGTAAGTTTTTTTAAAGGAAGCCACGTATGAAACCAGAGTCTTTCAAATATGAGCATGTGAACTCCAGAATGCTGTCTGCTACCTTAAAACTGACACTGTTCAGCAAATTTCCATTGCTTCTGTGATCTTTTCACCTTCTGCTTTACATCATAATATGTTAAAAAACCTATGAAGGCCATAATTCTACTTTTCCCTCTTGCTGCTCCAGGCTTTGAAAGCTGTCATAAGGGGTTATCACCCCACCTCTCCAGCAGAAAATATATTTCGTTTTCTCACTTTGGGCAAGGGATCTGTGAGTAGGGAGAAGGTAGCAGTCACATGAAGGTTAGGGGTGGCTTGCTCTTCTCTAGGGCCTACTTCTGGAAAGGAGTATGCCTTTTCTTTCTTCAATAAAAGTAAGATAATAGAAAAGCACCCAGAGCTTTTGTAGCTCCATTGGTCTGGAGTAATAACACTTCCGTGTGTCCTTCTGTGAGTTTGGGGTTTCAAATGCTAAATTGAGGTAAAGGCTTGAAAGACGCTCAGTTTTCATTCTGACTTTTGGCCAGATTGGTGAGGAAGCCCTTCAGTTTATGCTGTTTCTTCCACATTTATATTTCAAGAGAAAAGAAAGTGGCACTGAGCAAACATGAGACCAGTGGTGTCCAGCATCCCTATTCTGGCTGACAGACACAGTCAGAGGGAAACACTAAATCAGGTATTTAAGAAAGGTGAATTGTTTCTAGATAAAATGATGGTAGCTGTCAGTGTTAGATGTGTTAAAAAAAAAAAAAAGAATCATAGAAAATCTCAGAAAATAATTCCTTTTGAGTTGACTCAAAGCAAATCATTAAGAATTTTGCAAATTACTTTCAAAATTAATCTAGAACCAAGAAAACCCCCTAAGAGTAATGATTTCAGCTGCCAAGGCTTTTAGAAAAAACTCGAAATAAAATTAAATGCAAATTATTATTTCCAGTAAAAATATTCAATTAAAATTTCATTCTGAAAACAATTGTAGACTGTTTCATTTCTAGATTTTTCACTCCTCCTTGAGAAAAATAAGCTAAAAAATAGGCATAAATTCATTAAATGTCATTTTAGCCTAAAGCTGCATTACTTCAGTGGGAAAAAATATTTTGGCCATAATATTTTATGCAGCTCTGTAAAGTACGATTTCTTTAGTCCATTTTCTTTTAGTCATCCATCCACCCTACAATTTGTTACCTACTTTTCCCACTCTTTCTTCCCTGTCAGTATAACTGTAGGCTACATAATACGGCATAATCAATGGCGCATGGGCAGTGCTGGTCAGTGAGAGGAGGAATCCCATTTACCGATAGATTGTATGTCTGACTCTGCCATCCAAGTGGCTGCTTTCACGTCTTTTCAATTGTTGTGTCGGAAAATCAATCCATGACTTCAGCAAAATCTTGACACTTTCTCCCATCTACAGCAAGGACCATTAATAATTCATGGCCTCTCTTCTTTTTCGAAACTCATTTATTCCAACGCTAAACAACCCACCAAATGCTGATTGCTCAATCTGCTGCCACTCTTCTATGGCTCATCTTCTGAAATTAAAATAAGTCATAACACAGTTGCAGGTATTTTTAATGGCCAAACCTGAGGAGACAATTGGTGATAAATAATTCTGAGGGTAGAGATTGTTTCGCAGTGTGGGACTCAGTTCTGTGCCGTGTATGCAGAGTCAAGTCAGCTCACACTGTAATTGCATAAACAGGATGGTCTTGGTGAAGTTAATTTCCTGTAGCGGCTTCTAGATTTTGTGACAAGGCTGAGTGTGTTTAAGAAATGTTCACATATTCTTGACACACAAAAGATAAAAATGGCAAGCTTCCTTGAGGTAAATATGAATATAAATAGCTGAAGTAGGGTTTGTGCACCAGAAAGCTGCTTAGTTTTTCTCCATCTTTACAGCAAATACAATAAAAGTACTTACTTCTCCCTACAAACAGTTTCATATAAAATATCCATAAAATATCTATTAAAAGAACATTTTTAGAGGAGAATTAGTCTGTTCCTAAAGTTAGGTTTCTGTGGTGTTTTGTAGCAGGGGAAGGAAGAAGAAAAAGGAGTCTGAGAACAGAAGCAAAACAGCATCAAACATGTGAAGTATTTTGGAGTACAAAAGTTAGGGATTTGACCTTCTATGTTATCCATGATGGGATTGCCTATATCCAAGCAGAGATAACATGCAAGTAAGCTCATAACCTCCGTAATGAATAAAAGCATTTCCAGTAGTATCCCCTATGTGCTATCTGTCCAAGTCGGAGTTTTCAAGCCTAAAGTAATTAAAGAGTAGATTTCTGAATTTGTGATTGGGGAGCATAATAAACGCTCATAAGTTCCTCATATAATTTCATTAAAATCAGAAAAAAAAATGTTTTCTTTTATTTGGCTATCTAACATAATATGGCTGGTTTGAACATTTTCATCACAGTTATGTATTTAGCCTGCCATTGCCACTCAGTCCTGGGGCTTATTAGAACTAGTGACTTATCGTAAAGATAAAAGCTATACAAACCACAGTTAATCTCCAGAAACAGATTCTGTCTTTCTGTCTTTCTGTCTTTCTGTCTCCCTGCTTCAGACTCAGCCATATATATGTCTGTAGTGCTTCCGGGTTCCAAATGGGGTAGGGAACTTAGTATGGAGAAAGGAGATGCTGCAGAAATCTCTCCCAGTTCAACTATATAAATACAGAAAAAACCCTTCTGCAGAGTCCCTTACTTCTGCAGCCCAACATGTGCTATTGTCTCCAGCTGACAGAAATTGTGTTTTCATACCTATTGGATGTTCTGAATTTAAATACTATCGGTGTACTGTAAATAACAATGAAATACTTTACTCTGACAGCATTGGAGGCAGCATATGGATTCAAGTTTTAGACAACACTACATGTAAAATGCCTTTCCTTTTATAGCAGAGTATATTTAGAGCTCAGCTCCTGAACCGAGTATGATGCATCTTGTCATCCTGCCCAATCAACAGCAGAATCACAACTTCATGTCAGTGCAATACATTGTTAACTGATATGTCAGAAAATCAATTAATTACTTTTAAGTAGCAGTTAAGAGTATCCACACAATACTGCCCTGTGAATTATTAAAGAAAGCAAGGTTGAGTTTTCTCCGCAATTGAAACCCTGTCTTAGAAGAAAGTGCAAAATGCTGCTTCTGCCCTGAAGCCTAATCAACTTTATTGGGCAGGCAACAAGAACCAAAAGAGTGGTGGAGGGTGCAAAATGGGAAGGATGCTTCTTCCCAAAGCAAAGGCACCAGCAGTCTCTAATGGCTACAGCTGCTAAGAAGTCTGAACAATAAACCTCCATATGGGAATAATGGCAGACATTGCCCTGAGAGACTAGGGAGCAGGGCAGTATGATAAGGGCAGAGAGGATCTTTTTTATATCCTTCTGTAACTCTACCAAGCGACCTGCTTAGACTTTCTGAACTCCCTGTCACTGTCTGTTATAGATTTTCGCCTGGGACTCTCTCCTAGCATGCTGAAGGGAAATGTAGGCTTAGTGGGACGTTGTTCTCATGAAGTTTTTCTGCTTCCTTCATATCTTAGCCTGTTGAGATGCTACATAGGTGAATAAATCAGTGAAGGTGGAGAAGTGACTGTGAGGTGAGGTTTGGCTTGGGCTTCTGATTTTCTCTCTCCTCACAGTGGAAAAGCTTTACAGAGTAGGGTCTGGTGTGCCCAAGTAGGTCTTAGTAGCATGAGCATGTCTGGAAGGTTATCCCATCAGTGCCACCACCAGTGAGTCTGGGCAGACTGTGTCGTGGTCCCTGTTCTGCAGGATGGGAGCACGCCCTGGAGGGAGCAGCCCTGGAAAGCTGGCAGTATTTGTTGTGGCATTCCTTTCCCATCTGGAAAAAGCACGATGCTCTTGGTTCAGTGTAGCCCAAGCAAGTGTCCCATCTGAGTTTGTGAAAGATGGACCTTGCTATTCTCCCTCTCACCCTTCTCTTCTCCCTCTTCTTTCTGCCAGGAGCTGTGGGAAGGATAGAGTGGGGCCAAAGAGCAACCCTGTGCTCAGCCTGTGTTTACTGGGGTTTGTCCCATCCATCGTTATAGCCAGGGAGCTCCCACTGGATGACACATAGAAGGAGAGGGTAGTGCAACCTAGAACACCCTGGGGTGCTAGTACCACCCAAATACCTCAGCATATGGTGGATTTAGGCTCAACATCATTGCAGCAGCAGCCACAGCATAAACACTGTGTTTTCTTGCTGGGGCTTCCAGTCCTACCTTTAAACTGCTCAGTAGCTGAAGCCTGACAGATTGCTAAAGGGAGATATGGGAAAGATTTTCCTCCAAAAGCTAATGAGTCATGGTATGTCTGTGGGGCCTTGTTTTCCTTGTCTGCATGGCTGATAGGAATTCTGGCTTTGCAGGGTTCAGATACACAAGTCCTGGGTTTGGTGCATTTCAGGCAGCTGCCTGGCACCAGAAAAGTATAATAAATGACTTGGATTCATAATCCACCCTGGGCCAGGGCCCTCTTTAATGGTTCTTCTCTGGCTCCCAGATCACATTTGACCTTCTGGTTAAGATGAGAAACGGCAGGTAATTTCACATAGACACACACAATCACTTTTCTTTTGTCAGAGAATGTCAGTTCATCAAAATTAAAGCTTTTCACAAAAGCATATGTACTTGTTTTGACCAGAAAACATCCTTGAGCTTCTGGGATGGGATATCAGGATCCTGTCTCTGCAGCCCTGCCTGGATGTTCTGTGTCTGCTCCCGCTGTACTCAGCTACTCCTGCAGACTGGATCTGCTCCAACAGAAGCTGGGAGAGCCAGCTGCTTGGTGGCTAGAGATGTGCAACTTTCACATCCTAGGTATGGTTCATCCTGGCCGCCTGGGCAAGCCTGCTACCCACTGGGAAGGTGAGAAGGTGAGAAGGTTTGAACCCCCACACAGGAGGAAGACTTCTTGAAGTACCACACTCAGATACGACATGAACTTCCAGCTAGCCTTCTGTCAGGTGTCTTGGCAAATCTCAAACAACAAAGAGGTGCAAGATCTTCAAGATGGTGACACAGATATTGGTGGCTTGTTGAAATCTGCCAGGCTTTTGGGTGTGGTTTCATTTGGCATTTTAGCTGTACTGTGACACATGTACCCAATGTGGTTTCTAGTCCTGTATTCCAAATCAGGTTAGTCTACACCAGCCTGAGTCCATGGGCTAGAATCTGTGCTGGTACAAGTCCAGAGAGAGGAGGGAAGATGAGCTGACAGAAAATGTATTAGTTCTGCAGTGATTCTGGATGAGTCTGGCTGAGAAAGTCTCATTTAATGGCCTTAAGTTTTGCCTTAAAGCTCGTGAACAGGTGGCTCGGGATGGGGGAGGTAATGGGCACTCTCACCTCTTCCCTGGGGTCATGTAATTACAGCCTAGGATGACTCTCAGCAGAGGAGAGAGGAAGGAAAACTGCTCATCAGGGCCGATATAGGTGCTGCAGGGCAGAAAGCCTGGCACTCAAGATGGACAGAAAGTTGACATTCGGCTAAGGCTGGCTGGCTTGGCATCATTGTTCGGCCAGGTCATTGCAAAGCTCCCTCTCCTGGCCAGCACCAGCCTGAGACCTTGGGCTTCCCCGAGCCTGCAGCAGAGCTCAACACTGGGATGGCCACACAAAGCAGAGCAATCATTTCACAACTCCTTGACTTTATTTAAAGGAGACGGTGATGGAAGGACAGTTCACGTAAAAAAAAAAAAAAAAGAAACCAAACATGCTTTTGATTGCTTTCAAATGTCTAGTCAGCAGCTCCAAAACAAATGAAATTCTAGCTGTTGTTCCAAATGTCTTGCAGAGTTCGGTTTCACTGGAGAACACATCCAGCTTCAGCATGGTGAAAGTGCACATAAATATTATCCCTATCCAAAAAGCCCTGGCATTTCAATTTTCCCAGTAGCCATGTGTATTTTTCAGTGAAATCCACTCTCATCCATAAGTCTGGCAATCCCCTCAGAGATATGGGCAAATACCCATGATATCCCACTTCCAGAAAAACAACCTGCTTCAGAAAGGGGTTGCTAAATGCTCTGCAAAGAGGATGTACTGCTTCAAAGCTAGTTAAAGATGGTGTTGCGTGTCGAAAACAGGACGTGTGCTCCATCCTGTTTCATTCTTACTTGCCTCTTCGGGTTTTTTTTGGACTGCGTTATGCTTTTTTAAAATATGTCAGTCATTTATCTCAGTTCAGAGAACCCTAAAAATACTCCAGTTCATAAAGTGAAACTCCCTGTGCTTTATTGGTTAATCTCTCTGTACAGTATTCATAAAAATAAGATTGACAGAGGCTGATGTTAAGATAGGAAAGAAACATCAGATTATATTTCTTTCTTTGCATGTTTTTCTGTATACCACAGGCTACAGAAGCCCATCATTTCTATAGGGAGCTGAGACCCTTGTGTTCAAGAAATGCAAGTTTGTCAAATCAATGCAAGGTACATAAAGGGATACATATGGGAACCCAGTCTTTTCACAGTGTTCTTGTCTTGCGTGCTCAGTGAAGTAAGAGTTTTATTGTTGGCACGAAGCTGATTTGGGCAGGTGTCCTGCACTATGTGTTGGGATGCTAAGAGTGATACATAAGGAGACAAAATTCTGCATAACTTTCGGAAACGTGTTTTTGTTAACAAGGCTGTTTTTCCAGTTTTGGAAAGCCGTATGGTTAGCAGCCCTTCAGCCTGAAAACAGAATCCATTGATCTACTTTCACTTTTCATATTATCTGCTAATGGGACTTCAGCAAATGTCACAGTGTTCCCAGCTACTTCCATTTTATTTCAGACTAATGTTTTCTTTTGCTTTACAAAATAGATTAGTAAGATCTCCAAGGACTAATCTTAACATCTGTGCAATGCTCCAGATTACTGATCTTGAAAAGTTATCACAGTTCTGACTTCCAGATGATCTGAACACCAATAGCTTCACTCAAAGTCCATGAGATCTGCAGGTCTTTAGTACCTGCAGAAAAGTAGATTTCCATTTTTTAAGCTAATGCCTTGCCAAAACATATGTCTTCCTTAAATAAGTATTGGGTCAGAATTTATGCTTCAATAAAGCTTGCAGTAGACATGTACAAACTAAGAATACCTGCTTTCTTGGCTCCCATAACCTCCTCTCTTCCCCCTACTATCTCCAGACTAATACTGTAGGTCACAGCTGAAAAGTGGTCAGTGGGACAGCGAGTGCAGTTGATGCAATAAAAATCTAGCTGGGTTTCTCTTGTGTGTTCAGTTGACCATCTTTACACTGTTGAACACACTCATTGTGTGTATAAAGCATTCATCTGAAAGGATTGATGGCTTTTTCCTAGAAACTTGAGATAATCAAACTGAAATATGTGGTAAAGAAAGTCTTTTACAATCTCTTCAATTCTCTCTCAACTAACGTTAGTGAAGAAAAGTATAAAACCCAGATCCATTCCAGGTCTCTAGTTTAGTTTTCCCTTGAGATCTCTCCTCTCTGATGTCAATGTACATGTATCTTGCACAGCCTTATTATTCTTATCTTTATGTTAATGTCCACAAGGTGCTCACACTCTGATAGATGGGCAAAAAGCAATAGGAAAAGGAAGGTGAAAACTGATAATAAAAAAAACAAAACATAAGAGAGACAAAGACTAAAGCTCCATACATTTCAAAAGCTCAAATCTAACACTGTAGAGAGGGATGGAAAGAAGGAACCATTTCTGTAGAGTTAGCATCTGAAGATAGCAGCTAGCAGGGGTGCTTTATCTGCCCTGTAACAGAGGGGCTATTGCATCTCCGCCCAACCACTGTCGGCAAAGTCCAGGAAACATCTTGCTGTGCAGTTGATGAAACATTTGTCTGAGGTCTCTCACAGTCCTCCCATGGCAGTTGAATAATGTCATAACCCAGGGTTGTGTAAGAGTTGCTAGAGCGGTAGAGATTGTGCTGTTTCATTTCATGTCACTGGGCTTTCTGAAGGTCTTTCCTTTTTTTTTTTTCCCTCTTTCCATGCTTTTTCTTGGGAAAAGGAATACGTTTCTCATGTAGGTTTCTCCTTTGCTCAGGCAGCATTAAGATAAAGCTCAAAAAAAAGGAAAACAATGTACCACTTCTTGTTCCCCTGTTCAGTACAGGAACAAGGGCCAAACAGCCCCAAACAGTTTCTGGATTAGTCTTTCCCAGAAGTATATTTTATTTCATTGTTCCTTTTATAAAATTGTGTTGCAAGAGTTCCTGTGATTCCACAGGAATTGGAACCTGCTCTCACAGACCGACAGCTTCGGCATTTCCTAGAATAGCTTAAGCACACACACAGTTTTCCTCATAGGCAATATTGTATGTGTTGAAGTGTTTGCAGGGTCTATAGGCTTGTTGCCATATGCTGACAAGTGGGATTTTAACATTTTTATATAATATAGTATAATCTTTAAAATGCTAACAGTGGTCTTTACTTGAAATGTGAAATTTGCCCAGCAGCAAATCCCTAGTAAATCCCACAGCCTTTTGTTTCCACATACATTCCCTGATTTCATTAGAAACATCCCATCCTGGAATCTGGAAAACACAAAGCAAAAAAAAAAAAAAAAAAATTACCAAAATCAACTATACATTTGGCAACATCTCTTTTTTTTCTGCCCAGATACAAATGTTCTTACTTGATTTTGTTTCTTCTTATCACTGCCTATGTCATCTTTTCATTTGCCAGGAGGAGAAATGGATTACAAAAGAGGAGGTGACAAAGTACAGGGAATACATTTGGCATCCTAGTCAACACTCCTCAAAATTAAAAAAAAAAAAAAAGGAAAAGAAAAAAAAAGAGAGGGAGGGAATCAGCAGCACATGGGCCAGTAAGTGTACAGGGGTTTTACATCGCTGTGGTACAAGAGATGCTCTGTAAACCTCCCTTGCAAAGTTCTGGTTGTCCTGGAACTGCCTTTTGTACTCTTTCAGTGACTGCAGCATTTTGACACACCTTGCAAAACAGCTGGACTAAACTTTGGAGTCTGCTTTAACACTCTTGAAAATCTCTCTACTTGTTTATCCATCCTTTCCTCTGTTCATCCATATGCCCATGAATTCCTATGAGGATGCTGAATTTCACACTTGGTGACAAATGTGACAGGCTTTTTTATATATGTGTTGCTTATATATTTGTATGTTTCTAGGAAGGATTATTTCCTTTTAAACATCAGAGAACAAAATGTATATAATTTTTCAGATATTGACTCATATTAACAGATTTTTCAGAACACAGTGGCCGACTTCTGTTATTGTTTCTCATACAAAATTCCTATCCCAGGGATGTTACTGGAATTATACCCACGTACAGAAGGAAAGAGGTTGTGCTTAAACTGTTCTGTGTATCTGTTGGAAAAAAAAATCTTCTCTTCACAGTCAGAGGCATTCTCATGATACCACTGTCTGATGTTAGTGACTATAAAATACTCTGAGGAGGGGAAGTCTGCAGAAAGAATCATTATCCCTATCATTACTGTATTTGCTGGTAGTAGACCCTTGCATCTCAGCAAAAACAACAGCAATAATCCCAACCTGTTTCCTTACAGCAAAACCCTGAACTTAAATCTTCATCCACTTCCACTCTAACGGGGCAGAGAAAAATCATCTGAGAAGCTAAATGAAAATTACTAGCCTATAAATGCCTGAGGCAAAAAAAGAGAGAGAGAGAGGGAGGGAGGGAGAGGAGATAGAGAAAGATGGGATGTCTCATGTGAGTTTGGTTAGTGGAAGAAAAAAAAAACACGTACTAAGTATGGCTGCATGTCATTTTTCAATTTGCTCATGTTAAATAATGATCTCTAGGGCAGAGAAAGAGTGGAGTGAAAAGGAAGAGCTCTCCCCTCATCTTGTTTAGTTTCTGCTGGTCTTTTGCAGTGTCTGGCCCCTGCTTGGCTAGCATATAAACTTAAACATGAACCACGGGCAGTTTGGTATGTCTTATCCTCTATCCTGGACCGTGTACCTGATGAGGAAAAACAGAGCAGCCACTGGCTTTTTTGGTAAAAATTTCTTTATCTTCCTTTTAAAAAACTTTTCTTTGTATTGTTGTGAAATAGAAATCTTGCTTGTAAAGTAATAGAAATTGTTGGGTGAAAAAAACTCTTTAAAGTAGTATAATTTCTGCTGCAGCAAAATAAGGAAATCTCTCGTTATGTGCATATATGTGCATTAACTTCCACAAGACAGTTTGAATACTTACGGGGGCTTTCACAGGTTTGTTAAGTGTGTTGCAAGCCTTTTTAACTGCATCAGTTTCTTCAGAGGAAATACTTCAGAATAGCTTTTATTTCAAATGTTTGAGAAGGAGGTGCCACCAACACTGGAGGGAATTGTGCTGCTGAGTGTGGTGGTGGAAGGTGATGCCCATCTGATGGTGCTTATTGTTCAATGGTTCACAACTTTGCAATATCAAAGTGATCACGAAGGACCAGGTTGTACAAATGGATGCTATCAATTGATTTAAGTCTCAGGGTTATGATCACTAGTGATGCTCTTTTATACAAACAAAAAGCTCAGCCTATATGCTTGATGAGTTCTTAATCTCTCAAAAATGACAATGGAGTGAAAATTTTCCCATTGGAGTGTCGAAGATAACTTTCTATCACATGGGTATTTTAGGTGAAATAGTAGGAATTTTAACAAAACATTGACAAATTGTATAGTCCCTGCTGTTGTCCATTTTGCTGTGTATCTGCAGAGAATAACTGCCTTTTCCAGCATTGCTAGTACCTCTTGCACAAATAGCATGCCACAGAGAAAGGCATTATGCTTTTAAAAAAAAATATTTTATATATTTCATAATTTGTTTCTCTTCTATAATCCTGGGGCCAACTTTGTTCTTAGTGACTTTTTTCTGCTAAATATTTACTGAACTAAAATAAAATGTTACCTATGTACAAAAGGGTTTTATAGCAAGGTTATAAATATTTTTACAGTTTTGATTTTAAAAGATTCAATGAAGACAAAAGAATGAAAGTTGGGAATGAAGAAAGGAAGATCTGTTATTTTTCATTCCCATTCCTTCACTTTTCCTCTCTCACCCTGTGTTTTAGCAAGTTTGTGTAGCGTCTTCCTTAGGGGATTGCTGGTAATATTAAGCATAGTAAAGTTTCCCTCCTTAGAGGAGGGAACAACTACCTGAAAGGCAGTTGTACCTACCTCTACAACTACCTGAAAGGCAGCTGTAGTGAGACGGGGTGTTGGACTCTTCTCCCTAGTGAATAGTGATAGGACAAGAGGGAAAAGGTTCTAGTTGTGCCAGGGGAAGTTTAGATTAGATATTAGGAAAAAATTCTTCACCAAAAACGGTGGTGAAGCATTGGAATGGGTTGACAAAGGAGGTGGTGGAGTCACCACCCCTGGACGTGTTTAAAAAACGGCTGGATGTGGCACTTCAAGAGATGGTTTAGTGTTAGGGTGTTGTAGGGCTGTAGGCTGGACTTGATGATCTTAAGGTCCTTTCCAACCTTCATGATTCTATGATTCTGTGATTAGAGGAGGGTACAAATTTTTGGCTAATTTATGGTCCATGAGCCCCTTGAACTCTGAATTCCACTCATCCTGAATCCATGCCGAATTGAGAGGATCACCATCTGCTTCTCCTGCAGAGCGCTTGGAACGACGGCATCGAAGCCTCTTGCAATATGCCCAAGCGCTAGGTAAAGCCTGACACAGCAGATTTCCCACCCTAGCACCAAGAGGAGATGTGCAGGCTGTGACTTCCAGAGGGGCAGCTGCGTGCCATGTCCCTGGGACGAGTCTGGCCTTGCCCTGGTTTGCTTCTGTAGAGCTTCACACATGGTGCAAGCACTGAGGAAGACCTGCCCCAACACTGAGTGATTTATTAGGCTTTTTGAAAGCAGGCAAAGGAGTGAGATGTTATTTTTCTGGACTGTCTAGGGTATTACGACCCATGCCTAGAATAGATCTCAGTGTTTGTGGGATGCTTTCTGCTTTGTAAGGCACAGAGATTTATGGAGGTTATCTCTTTCATAGCACCTGAGAAATTAGCCTCTTCATTTCATGCTTGTTTAAGAGCATGGAATAAGAAGGAAATTACAGGAGGATCACAGAATTCCAGGATGGTTGAGGCTGGACAGGACCTCTGGAGGGCATCTTGTCCAGTGTCTCTGCTCAAAAAGGGCCAGCTAGAACTAGTTGGCCAGGTCAAATGTGAGTGTCAAGTTAGAATATTTAGTGTAATTCAGATTCTGTTTTTAACAGATGCACATAATTCTTGCTCTGAAAGACGCTGAAGATACTGTAGATAAATAGAATGTAAAGTGGCTGTCATGAGAGATGGTTTGTACAGTGTGTAAATCAAATGAGCAACTACCTTTGTTTAGTATTGTCCTGTGTATCTTTAAGTCGTTATAATTCACACTTAAAAATCAGGCAAGACTGCTTTGTGATGGCTAAGACAGGCTAAAACATATTGCTACACATGTCTGTTGCCTAACAAAGCTAAAACTAAGGCATTTACAATCGCTGATTTCATAACTGTGCAAATAAGGCAGAGGAAAAAGATTAAAATATCCTGTTGTCTTTTAAAATGAACTTGCGAGTTTATAGATGACACACTGTGCCACTGGGTATCATGTGCAACATCTGCAACTGGAAAGCAGTCCATTAACATGATCTTGAGCTAATCTTGCTAAGCTTTGTTCACTCTACAGCAAATTTCCTTTTAAAAGAGTTGTGTATTGTAGTTGGTATTCAGGGAGCCATTTATTATGACTTACTGCCAAGAATATTTCATGCTCTTGAATATTCTATAAGGTTGGGTATATTTCAGGGCAGATTTTTAGCAAGACTGAAGTTAAAGGTCTGGAATTACAGCTTTTCTTCTCAACTACTCTGACAAAAATCAGGGCCTCGCAGCTTGAACTGGGTAGGTGGAGAAGCATGCTCATGGGGGACTTTGTACCTTGGAGGAGATAGGAGGCACCAGGTTTTATTAAGCCCTGCTAGACTGTCATCCCATTGCATGGCACTTCCAGACCAAGGGAGGACAGCCTTAAGGTGATCCAAGCCCAGAATCCCTGCCTGGGGACAGGGAGGCTTCAGAGAGCAAGAGGCAAGAGACGGCAGGTGGCCTCAGCACCCCGGCTCGGGACACATGGAGGGACCTGACTCACCTTGGCTGCTCCCTCCCACTCCCTTGCCCACACTCTGCTCCCTCACTGGCATGCACAGGTCTCGTCTTGGACAAACGAGGGCGGAGGCTTTGATATGAAGTTGTGCCTCATTACGTCCTGGGGGAGATCTGTGGTTGAGATCAAAGATAGCAGACAACATACCTGGTAAATTAAAAATGCTTAAGAATGAAACCACCCAAGAGGAACAGCGATGATTTCCATTAAAACAAAGTAACACTTGTGTAGCAATTATTTACACGTGTTTTAAGTCCAGTTAGTGGTGGTGAGGGATGCCAAACTGACAGCCCTAGAAATGCTGCCTTCTGCCTCTGTGGGAGCAGCAGTCCCTGGTGTGTGACCATCCTCCATGCTGCTCCAGGACCACTCGCAAGTTCCTGGGGCAGACTCAGCTTTCTCCAGCTTGATGGCCGTGACAAATCCACTCCCTGGGTTGCACAAGTGGTCGAGAACATCAAATCTCCCTCTGAGTTCACATCTTGTCACACCCCTGTCACACCTGCGGTGCTTGCAGGTAAGGGGTGCCTTCTGATGTCCGCTCTGTTTTCATGGCTGCCCAGAAGGAAGATATCCACGATTAATGAACAGAGGCCATTCCTCTGTGCCATACCCCACACCAGCCATGCATGAGCTCGGTTCAGCCACATCCTAGGACTTCCAGAAAGGGAGACCCCGATCTTCTTCAGGAAGCATCTCCTCACCTCCCCTGCCCTCACTGGTGAAGAGGTGATCTTTTTTTTTGTCCCCCAAGTTAAGCAGTCATTTTGACTTGTCCCTCCAAATGCTGTGAACCTCCTGTGTCCCACAAAAGGTGCTGATGCAGTGTGAAGTCTTGGCATAGTATTGATTGACACTGGGAACGGACTGGGGTTTGTCCAGCATGAACTGGTGTGGGCCCACCAGTCTGAGCAGAGGTGTACTGTCAAAGCTTGCCCAGAGGCTGTTTTTTAAGGCAGAAATTTGCACTAAAGTTAAATGAGGATTTAGGCTATGAAGAGCTGAAGGAACTGTCACAGCTTAAACAGAGACAGTAGTGAAAGCAGTTTTCAGTCGCAATGAGAGTGACACTGAGACCAAGAGTGACACTGAGACTAAAGTATTTGCTAAACAGGCTTTCCTAAAAACTAAAAATGATCCCACCCCTAGTAGAGCTGTATTAGGGTATCTGGACCTGGACTGAGTTATCCTTGGGGCATTGAAGGTGGGTCTTATGCCACCAGAAGATCCTCAAATTAGCCTGTGAAAAGACAAAATTTAAGAGTTCAGAATAGCTTGTCGTGGACATGGATGTCTTGGAAAGTCCTTGTTTAACTGACTGACACAGATGGTTCCTGCAGATATTTGCATCAGCTTATGAGTGTCCTAAAATAATCAAATTGTAAAACAGTTTTATGAGTTAAACTGTAATTGTAGTACCAAAAGAAAGCAACACTGAAAAAATACATAGAAAGAAATTAAACGATTTGTAAAATATACCTGTCCTTTGAATAACAAAAATAAAATCAGAAAGAAAGCAACATGCCATGGGCAGTATCACAAAGCATAAACCTTCTGAGCAATTTTGGCACCTTTGGGCTCTGGAAAAGGCACATTTTGAAAGACTAATCCCACAGTGACTTATACCACTTATACTAGAAAGATCCCAAAACAGATTTTCATCTGTTACACATAGGAGTTGCTATCACTTGGTCAGCACAGGCATTGCTTTGCTAGTGAGACCAGCCAAGTATCAGGTCCTTTTGCTAAAGGATCACTACAACGAAGTAACATTCAGCATTTACATATAGTCCTGAGCAGCTGATACTGAAGCACCATCAACATAGAAAGATCTTACAACACTGGGGGTGTGTATCCTATGTAAAGCATTTCACAAACACACATGCTTACACTAGATTTTTCTAGTAAATTCTTATTATCAAACCAAAAGAAGAGTTATAACACTATACATGGATAAGAACAGTCCTAGTATGTCCTGCTCTTTCCTAGACATTGTCCTGTAAGCACATGCTCAGCCGAAAACTACAACTGCATCTTACCTGGTGAAGTTCAGCAGAAGTTTATGTGTGTGTATGTAGCAAATGTTCATGCCACCTTGGGACTATGTGGCTTTTTCACTGGAGTTTTTATTGCTAACCATGCTCAAGAATTATCCAGATATTTTCTCTGCTTATTATTGTCATTAACTTTTATAACTTAAGAGTCTGACAACATGTATTCCTGAAACTTTTCTAAGTGCTAGCCCACAAGTCTCACAGCTAATGAGCTGGGCTGTATAAGGAGGCTGCCTCCTCACTGGGTGCAGGCCATCAGGTTCAGGGTGACACCTGCATACCCAGGCTCAGACCTGTTAAGCACAGAAAAAGTCAGGCACAGGTGAGGTGTTAAGTGGAGAAGAAACAATTTTGGAGATTAACTCGTGGCTTAGTCTGTGGCTCTGAGAATGCATTAGTGATGCTGAGCGTGGTTAACAGCTCCTTCACATCTCAGTCAGGCTTTTCTTCCTCCATCACCACAACATCAAGGTATGTTGTGGTGAAAGTCCCAAGCATGCTCCCTCTAACAGCTCACAAGCAAAACCCTTCTCTGCATGAAGCCATCACTGACCACATCAAGATACTGCTGTGCTGAGGAAGGTTAAACATAAAGTGTGCCAGCCAGTGAAGAGCAGACCATAGAATCACAGAATGTGTTGGGCTGGAAGGGACTTTTAAAGGTGGTCTAGTCCAACTCCCAATGTGGATGATGTGGAATAGGCTTATCTGGGGACTGAGGCACTCATAGAGCCTTGCTGCAACCAGCCCCATTGTCTGAGAGAGATGCTGGGAGAATCCTAGTTGAGGGCAACAAACAGCTTGTAGTCAAACATCTGTCTGTGTCTCCTACAGAAATGAGATATCTGGGATTTATTATTCCTAATCACACCGAGATTTGCGCCGAGAGAGGTTTCATGTTAGCTGTGGGTAAGGGGGCTCTCTGGGCCAGTCTGGCAGTGTTCATTCCCCAGAGAATCCCTCTCTAACCACAGCAACTCCTGCTGAGGCTTAGACAGCAAGGGTACTATCCACTTTCTCTGGAGGGCTGCAGAAATACTAAAGTAAACTAGTTCTGTTTCGCACTATATGCTGTATTTGAAGTAACAAACTGGATTTGAGACTGAAAGGCAGTTTCTGTCTCATTCAGTCAAATTAAACCTGAAGCTCAAGCTGGAAGTTCTTCTCACTGTGTCCTCTCTGCAACCTCCCTGAGAAAGAGACCTCAGTCATTTCCTTGCTGCCCATTTGATGGGCAGCTACTGGAAATGCTCTGCAAACTCACTGCGTGGAACACTGCCATGTGGGCAATGAACAAGCTGCCAGCATTTACCCTATCACCCTTGAGTAGGTGATGGAACCAGGAGAAATGGAGAGAGAGAAATAAAACCCTTAAAAACAGGAGATGAAGGGCAGGAAGGGAGAGGAGGAGCCAAGATGCCATCCCTTCACTGAGTACCTTTCCCAATAATATCACCTGCTGATACAAGCATCACAATGTCATACTGGGAAAAACAATCATCATTTTTTTCTTCTGAACCCTTCCTGTTTCATCATTCTACTCTGTCACAGTTTCCGAATGGCAAAAGCAACATGGGAAGAAGAAAAAGGATGCAATTAGCATCCTTATTTCTCCTAGCTGTTAACTCCAGTCCAAAGTGTTGCAAGACCCCAACTTCCCTTCTGGCAAGCCTGAGAGGCAAGGAGCCTCCTAGAAACTGCCTTTCTTCCTTTCTGTTATGCTCTGAGGATCTCCTTTTTCTTAGGATCAAAGCATTTCTGCATCTTGTTGACCTGAACAACAAATCCCTTATGTAGGGGGATAATGGAGGTACATCAGGGGATTTAAAGATCTTTCTGTCTCAATTACCCTGTCTCAAGTTTGGGCCAAAGTTAATAGTGATTCAGGCTTCTGGACAAAGTTTTGATATCTCATATTTATTTGTTGAAAAACAATGTTTATGTCATAAAACTCCTGTGTAACTGAGTGAGGGTTTTTTACTGACAGAGTGAGAGCCTCCCAGTCAAAAGACCACAGAGGATGTCCCAGAACTTCTCAGGTTGTGAGACAGTGGGTGAGACAATAAAGTGCAATGGGAGTGCCTAGGGAAGGAGCTTTGTCCCAAGAACACACAAAGGCTTTCAATTCTCCTGCTTATGCTGCTTTTGCAGGAACTTTTGCAATAATTTATAATTCATATTTAATTTTAACTGAAACCCAAGCAAACTGACCCTGAGAAAGGCAAATCCATACAAAGTAATTTGGATCAGATATAGTGTGAATGCTACCATCATATTTTGCCTGTTAGGACCACGGCTATAGTGAATTACTTTTCCTGAATTCAGTGACCTGAATTTCTGTCTGGTAAGTCACTGTTAACTGCAGGAGCAAAGCTTAGGATACAGAAGGTAAATCTACCTGCACAGTTCCTAGCATAAATCAAACTATCATCAGGGCTTCTCCAGTATGAATTGAGCTGTCTGGAGCACTCAGGGCTGGCTGACCGCTGAGCTGCAGTTCCTGCTGCACCAGCATGCCCCCACACTCGGAAGGGCTGAAGAGGGTAATAAAGTAATTATATTAATTCTGTGCCATCTGCAGAATCCTCCTTATGCCCACCCTGCTATCCAGGTGGGTCAGATTTACTGCTCCTTTTAAAAGTCCAGAAACCAAAGGAGCTGGACTTATTTCCTTTTCTTTTACTTTTTTTCCCCATTTGCTGCTACAAGGCAACTGTAGTGTTCTTACCAGAGCAGAAGATCAAAAGCCCAAGTGTTACAATTAGTGCTGGAGGTTGTTATGATGTGAACCTGAGTACATAAAATGCCACAGAAAATAGTAGGTGTGGGTGATGTTATCTGCATTAATCTAGGCATGTAATGAGCATAGTATAATGGCACACCATGTGTATTTTTTAAGTCTCCAAACCAGCAAGTACTTATACCAGATGGCAGCTTTTCAACAATTTCCATTCCCTTCTCCACCCCATACTCCCAAGTATTTCAAGTAATTGGCTTCTCCTTTAGGGATTAGCCACAGTAGAATCATATTAAATGACTAATTTTCCTTGCTTAGCCTTCTCCCCTCCAACCCTTCTTTGAATTTTTAAATGCATGGAGAAAGAAATAATCCAAAAGCTATGAGTGTTTGCGTGTGTTTGTTTTCTGCAGCCCTCTCGAATAGCCTCAAAATCGCCTGGGCTTCTAGGTCATGCGGTACATCCCAGTGCTTTTTGGCTTCACTTCTACTATTTCTTAAACTTTCCCCTCCAAGGTGCTTGTCAAGCTCTGACTTGAAAAGTTCAAGTGATGTTGAATCTGCAGCCTCCCTGGGAGCATATTCTCCTGTCTATTTGATCTTAGGATCAACGTTGCCCCTGTTCTTAAAACTGAACACATTTTACTTCAGTTGGCATCTGTTATTTCTTGTCTTATCATTTTTAACTAATGAAAACAGTCCTTCCCCTTCCTCCTAATAGTTGTCTTTCATGTATTTGTAAACCGCAGTCATGCTGTCCCCTTGGCTTTCCTTTTGCCCCAAATTATATGCATGTATTTAATTCCTTTAATCTTTCCTTATAAGTGGTTCCTCCCAGACCTTTAATCACTGTAGTTGCCCTTCTCTGTAATCTCTCCCTTTCACTGATATACAGACAGTAATACAGTGGCCAGGACTAAACCTGCTACTCTCCTTGGGATTAGAGTGCTGGGAAAACAAGACCAGATGATCCCTTGACTCTAGACATGATCCCTCTACTTCTGCACCTCCAGACAGCCTCTTCCTGCTTATCGAGCACCAAGTATCCAAATTTCATTTTGAGCAAGGTAAAATGCATCGCATTCTAAATGCACAATGATGCGTTTCATATGTCAGGTCCATAACAGATATAAGGAGCCTACACAGGACAAACCACCCTAAGGTATATTTGCAGTGGAAACTTCAACCCAGCCTCCACTCCTACTCACACATTTAATGGCCATGTAAGGCCAAGGAGAACACTGTCTCCTTGGTCATAGTCTAGCAAGTATTTCTAAAGCCAGATTGGGATGCTTCTCATGAAGCAGAGGATGAGAGAGGCACCCTTCTTTCTGCCTGGCCCTGCAGTCTCTGGCTCCAGGCACTAGCAGCAAGCACACAGCACACACCTGCACACTGACACACACCCGCAGCAGGTGAGCACAAGAATGAGCCCAGTCTTGGCTTTGGCCCTCAACAAACCTCCCAGCAAAGCTGAACCAGCCTGACTAAGCAGGATAAGGTGGGGGGGAGGGACGAGGGACAGGACATCAACACAAGCTGCTGATGCAGTAACTTCATGATTATTAAATTTCCTCCCCGAGTAAATGAGGAGGAAGGGTGCCCTGGAGAAATATCTCCAGAGGCAGTGGCACTGGTGAGGTGCTGCATCAGTAACACAGTTTGGCCCACTGCATTTCTGGGCATTGAGATTGCATCCATACCAGTAGGAAGTCAGCTGAACCACATTTCACCATCCGTCCTCTCTGGGCTCTGCCCAGCCTGAGCTCCTCCTGTGTATGTTGGTCTTGATCCCTTAACAGAGAAAAACCCTAGGAGGACCTGTAAGGATGGGGTTAAAGTTAGATGCAAATACAGTTTAGCCTCTCCTGGAAACTGTCCTTCCCTGAGTGTACACGAAGTCACTGCCCATTGCTGCCACCAGTTGATAGTTTGAGTCAAGAGAGGTACAGCTCTCTGGGTTGCAATTTCTGAATGATGAGGGAGGTGAAACATAGCTCCCTTCATATGTAGGTCCATGTGCTTGCCATCTATGTCTCTGGAAACATGTTGACTATTCAGGCAAATCGTCCCCCGCATCTTCAAAGCAGGAGTCATGTCTACCTTCTAAAATGCTTTGAACGACAAAAGCATGGATTGGTCTGCCCTATTTTAAAAGAAAAAAGCTCTCAGCTTCTGCCCAAGAAGTGTACGACAGGCTTCTGACCACCATTATCACCTGGAGAGTCCTTGGGAACTTCTTCAGTGGTACACTTGGGTCCCAAGTAATTAGATGTCCAAGTTAAAGATACTGAATGAATATGTGTTATTTCATCTTTCCTCACAACCCCTCTGCTTGGCACACACTGAGCTGCAGCCAGTTCCCCTCCTGCACCTCGCTGCCTCCCCCTTTCCAGAGTGAATAACCTTGTTACCAGATCAAAGACGGGATCCCAGGAGGGATTTAGGGACTTCCCCCTCCCTGAAACGGAGGGAAGTTAGACACCGTACACCTGTGTAGTCTTGGCCACATTTTCCCTGCACTGTGCTGGTCATCTCACATCTCATTCTTGGTGGCATCATACGGACACTTTACATGCCAGGATGAAGCACTCCATTATGCGTGAGAGACCAGTGCAGGAAATAAGAATCTTGTCTTTTTCTTTACTGGATACTGCTTTTCTCTGTTCAATGTTTCATTATTCTGGTAGCCCCAAAATATCTAATATATCACTATAGCAATTTTTTTCAGGTCAGCCGGTGGAATCACCCATGATGGCAACTGCTATGCAATAAACTTTTGCAGGGGCAATTCAGAAGTCTGATTCTACAAATTTCATTCACAGGCATTAACTCACTGATTCATCATTAGCAGAAGCAAGGCACGCTTACAACACTATAAATATAGTTAAGAATGTCTTAATATATATATTAAATGAATTCAGGTGCAAGAGGTAGGAGTTGACCCACTGAATAATGCCACGTTAATCCCAGATGCTCCAAACAATTAAGTGCATGTGTAATTGCATTCCTCAGAAAGACTTCTATTCCATTCAGCAGAAATGTCGCTAAGAATGAGGTTGGGCATGTTTCTAAGTGTTGGCAGCATCAAGATCTGTAGCCAGTTCTCTCAGTTCGTGCTTATATAGTACGTATGCCAGCTCTGTTAAGGTCTGTGGTTTGTTGTTTTTTTGTGTGTTTTTTTTTTCCTCCTTTAACAAAATGTTTTGTTGCCTGCCTTGTGCAAGTTTTCTCCTGTCCCACACAGATCCAAACCCCTGCAAACAAGTGTCCGTTGCTGTCTGCTTGGCCAGGGAATATTTACCTGTGCAGTGGAAAATTGCATTGTATTCAGGCTCTAATTCACCCTCCGCAATTTAGGCTGTTTAAAATTCACCCCTAAATTGCTGCTCCCTCTCTCATATTTCCGAAGTTTTTGCTTAACTGTATTATGTAAAAAGCTCGGTGCTTTGTGGTCGAGTAATCCTGTACGACAGAAGCAAGGCATGGTAGATAGAGATTCACTTGTGGTTTGTTTACGGCTGTAATAAATTGATGTTAAAATATAAATGTAAGCAGTGCTGAATGTGAATTGGTAGTTATAACACCAGTTACAATTCCCGCTTCAAAAGGATTCCTGCACAGAAGACTGACCGTCTGAGTGTTAATCTTAGCACTGGGGATGCTAAAAAGTCTTACCATGTGAAAAAGAACATCAGATTTAAATACCCTGCATCGTTTCCTTACTTTGCCTTATCACCGATATTACCGCAAGCTGCTTAACTCATTAATTCCTATTCTTTCGGAGTACCTGCAAAAGATATGGTAAAGGTACAGTAAATTCCTGAGAGTTCCTCTTTTCTTCATGCAAAAAGTAAAATTATAAGGAAGACGATAAATTGAATTAGATTCGCAAATTAAAATTAATAATACAAAAAAAATGAAGCTACTGTTAATGGGTATGTAAAATAAATAGCTCGATCTTTATCAAAATATCCTCACCACGGTATTTTCCCTATTTACCCTCTCTTACTTAACTCCTTAACTTACCTTGCAAAAGCTTGAGTTCTGTGCAGTTAAAAAAGAATACTACTACCTCTAGTCGACATTATGTCCTTCATCTCAGCATTGATAATGCTGATAAGTGATAGAAAACTGTAAGCACATAGTATTTTCTGCATCTTCTGTTAAATCGTGGTTATTTTGTATCTTTCTGACTATCCAGGTGTGTAATAGATTGGGGTGATTTTATATTTTTAATAAGGAGTTCAGATTAAGACGAGATACAAAGCAGTGAGTGAAATTGAGCTCAACATATTCATTGTTTTAAATATAAAATACTCTCTACCTCTTGACTAAAAAACCTTCCAAACACTATACACATATTCTCACATTTTCGGCGATGTATGTAGGTGTATGAACATCAGTAAACCAACTCTTCTGATCTCTACAATGCCCTTAAAAAGTTATCAGCCACTGCTTATCAGCTGCTATTTATAACAGCCATTTGCCTGTATTATTTTTTTTCTCCTTAAAACGGAGCAAAACTCTCCCTAATAATTTAAATTTGGGATAATTTCATATGAGAAAAAAGTAACCGTGTAATATATGGCATTAAAAAAAAAAAAAGAAAAAACACCCACAAACTATAGAAACTTGGTGTGAAATAGGGAGCTTTCTGCACCAAACTCGCCTGCTTCAAACAAGGACCTGTTGCAAATGCGGCGGGAGGGCGGGTGGGCAGCGCTCCGCCGCT
>NW_009699020.1:0-2899 GCF_000703405.1 Apaloderma vittatum | reverse complement strand
CCCCGGTCTGTAGTGCCTTCACCGAGTGAATCATTGAGCATATCCCTTGATGGGAAGGTTAGCACTCGGTAGGCAAAATAAATTCTAGTTTTTCATTTTCTTATGTGGTGGAAAGCCACTTTTTGGGGAGGCCTCTCCCCCACACCCAAGATACACACAGCCACACGCTCATTTACAACTGCTGAGGCTGGCGTGTCCTGCATTGCCCCTCGATGCTTTCAGGTTTCTCCCATCCCCCTCAGCTCCCATACGGAGCATCCCCGGGTAGGTGGCTGTCAGGGGAGCGGGACATGGGCACCACGGCGCTGTCACCTTATATAGGAAAGAAAGGGTGTAGGAAAGAAAGTGTTGTCTCGAGCCGTGCCAGACCTCTGACTGAGGATGGGGCACCCACGGCACGGGCAAATAGCACTCCTGGTACAGGCGTTTTTAGCGGAGGCAGGACTGGTGGGGGAATGAGGGGCGCCGCACACTTCTCCCTTCACCGGGGGTCTATACCGCGGGTTCTGAGCCGTACAAAGTTGTTTGCTCTAGACGGCATTTAACAAAGGTTATAATTCCTCCACCTGCTTTTTCTACAGGACAAGCAATGCCAAGCGTCCCTTCGTGGCAGAAGCCCTAAGTGCTTTTTCACGCAGCCTAGATATGCGTTGTAGGTGCTTGTGGTGAGATCAGGACTGAGACAATTGCCAGACGCTGTCCTCCTCCCTTCCAGACATCCTGCCCTTCTCACCACCGCGAGAAGATGAATAAACCCGCCCTTGTTATACTAAGGTCTTTCCGAAAAAAAGTGTAAGTGCACTTAAGGTCGGAGTAAAGTGACTCGGTGACACTGCGGAGTTCGAGGAAAGGACAAATGCCAGAGGAAAGCCTTATTTAAAACACTTTATCGAGAACACAACATGTCCCTCCTCCACCCTGCCAACACCCCCGAGGACGAATGGGAAAGACATGGGCCTTTTAGCAGTTCTCCCTCCTATCCTCGGAGATAACCTGCCTTTTTACAGACTTGGCCTCTGGATATTTGTTTTCTCCTTTGCTCCTAGAACTTATTCTCAAACTTTAGGAAGAAAATAAAGGAGTTATACCCCCTCTGTCTCATCCCACGTACTCGTCGGATTGTTAAGGCCGAGCACTGGGGCGGGGGCAGCGGCTCCCCGGGACCGGGGCAGCCCGGGCTCCGCCCAGCATAGCGCAGTCCCCCGCCGGGCCTCAGGTGCAGGTCGGAGCACAATGATCTGCTGCAAAGATAAAGGGGAAATGTGGTTTTCGAGGACCCCTCTTTGCTCGGGTTAGTCGGTTGTCGGTTAAATTTTTTTACCAAAATGCTTTCTGGAAAAGTGTGAGAAAAATACTCCGTCCCAGCGCGCCTCCCTGTATCAGGGAACCCTCCTTAGCAAAGAAATGCTGGGGGGAATTTGTGTGCCAACAACGATGGCAGAGGCAGAGGACCCTGGGGAAGGCCGTCTTTGTAGTTTCTTTCCCACGCAGGAGCTGATTTAGCTGGTGTTCCTTTCCTCCTGGATTTTGGAGTCCCAGGCTGCCCAGTCACCACACACAGAGTGCACGGATGGGCCCTGAAACAGGGGAGGATGCTGGCCTCGGAGTCCGGGAGTAGATCAAATCGTGGGTTTACCTTTTAACGGAGAAAAGCGAAAGGGACTGCATCTGATAACGGGCGTAAAATGCTGCCCTGATCAATCAAAGACGTTTTCCTTATTCAGCACAAAAAGAACATAAAGAATCTAAGTCTTGACAAATGGAAGCGTGATGTAATGCCCTGGCCCCATCAAAGACTTTATCCTGAAAATGTTATCCTCGTCAGGGTCGCAGAAATTAGCGGTTTGACGGATGTGAGAGGAGTCAGATCTGCTCGGTGTCATTGGGTGTAAATCCGAAATAACCCCTGAGGTTCACTCCTGAGTTACTCCATTGTATTTCCCATTTCCTTTACTAACCAAGAAGCGGGCAAAGACGATCTGAGAATGTGCATATGCCCCCTACCCCCAAGTCTTTGATTAAGCGAGACGAAATCTCCGTTACGCATAGCCTTTAATCCGCCGAGGCAGAGGTAGGCGAGAAAGGTGAGATTTGCCATTGTGGCTTTCCAGACTGGGTACCATTTTCTTCTTTGTTTAAAGAAATTCAGCCCTTTCTCCCATTAATCTTTAGCAGGGAAAGCGTTCAGCCCGCACCTGTATAAACAACCCAGATGGGGGGAAAAAGTAAACCTATATCTCTTCCCCTGCAGTATCTTTATACACGTATATACATATATATTTATACGGATATTGTAGGCTAATTTGGGAGGGAGAGCAACCCCAAAGTCCTGGGCACTCCCCTTTCCCCGTGCAGCGTGTGGGACCCAGCCAGAGCATCAAAGTGTCAAACCAAGTTCAAGAGATCCAGTTGCAAGATCAGCTGCCTGTTTCGGTGGTTCAAGAAATGTCAAGTTTCACTTGGAAAGGTTGCTGTTAAACCCGTCTCTGATGTGGTTCTAGCCCCAGAGGGTGAAGCTGAGGTTTATACAGCGTTAAGTGGCCCTCAATAAGACCACAGGGTTGGCGGGGAGTGAAGTGCAAAGCGCTGGGTGAAAAGGCGGCCGGCAGTGCCAGGAAAGTTGTGCGGCAGCAGCCGGGAAGTTCCACTCGGGAGGGAGGGAGATGGAAGGGAAAACACGAGAGTTAAAAATTGTGGGACAAGATCTTTCCACCTGTTGTAGTCATTAGACTCTTTTCTGCGAACTTAATTTTTATTCTCGTTAACCATATCAAGGCAGGCCGTGAAGGACAGAAAGGAACCCAATGCTAGTTATTCATCTTGGAAAGAAGGGATATTTTGGGGAGTGGTAGGGATACAAGTTGTTGGCTTATTTTATTTTATTTTATTTTATTTTATT
>NW_009699019.1:51064-64884 GCF_000703405.1 Apaloderma vittatum | reverse complement strand
AATGCGTTTGCAAGTAGAAGTATCTTCCTAAGTTCTTTACTTTTCACATTGATGGCTAATACTTCCTAGGTCAGTAATTTAATACACTGCACGCAATTCTATTCGTATATATGCTTCCATCAAACCAGATGGAAGTATGGTAAAAATGTCAAGCTTTGACAGTGCTTTAAAAGGAACCAAGAGGTATGCAGCCAAAATCCATTGTATTCCATTGTATCCACCTTTCAGTTGTGGAAGAGGTTCGATTGAGAGAAAAGCTAAAAATATTATGTTGTAGTTCATTTTCTGTCAGAAGATTCCTACGACAAGCATAATATTTTTAACATTTTTTTTAGCGGTACTGTTACTACTTATGTAATGGAGTGCAGGAAGACATGCTGGCACCTCAGGATAAGGAAGTAATGAATAAAATTTTAAAGCATATTCCAACTCACATTCTTGCTAACCCAGACCTGGGGAATTTACTTGCAAGTTTAAAAGAAGAGATTAAGACAGACTATTGTATCAGCCTCATGAAAGCCATTGGTAAGACTCAAAATCTCATAGTGATTCAGAGTATGTAGACATTTGTTGCACTTTCAAAGCAGGTCTGCATTCTATTCTTAGCACTTGTGGAGAATTCCTTTGGGGTCAGTAGAACTGCAATAGAAATCTGAGAGAATATAATCTCTGATCGTGGTACATAATATTCTGGTTCCAACAGATATCTATTAACTAAAACCTACATTCCATCACTTAAATATAGTCATTTTCAAGTTCAGTAGCTCCGAGTGCATAGAATGGTTTAGTCCATACTTACGCAATTTCTCATTCCTGATGCAAATCTGAATCACAATCAAAATGCCTAATTATACATCATCTCATCACATGGTATAGGAGGAGTTGATCAAATGATGGTGGGCAAGGAATAATAATTTGTTGCAAAAGAAATTTAATAAGAAATCAGAAAAACTTTGTGACTATAAAGATCATTAAGCACTGCAACAGATTATTTGTTGATGAAGGTGCTTTAATGCTTTGAAGTGCGTGATAGACAAGTATCTCTCAAAAGCGGTCTGTTTGATCCTGTTGTAGGGAGAGAGTAAACTGGGCTCTTTTAGCAGATACTTTCCAGACTAACTTTTTTGTTATTCTGTCATAAGCTGGTCTCATAACTCTAGTGAAGTCAGATGTTACACTGGGATCATGTCATAGGTTCAGAGAATTTCGTTTAAGACATTACAGGATTAAGGGACATGTAGCGGGCCATTGGTCAGAACAGTTAGCACATGGGTTTTGGCACTTAGGAGGTCATATATCAGCCCTTTGAATGTCATATCCTTCCCAGATGCAACAGGTGATTCAGAAGATTTCTGTATTTCACGAACATTTAAGAAGCCTTCTAAAAATCAGCCTTGAAAGGGAGATATTTCCACCCCTGGTTTATGGGTGAGGAATTGAAGCATGAAATAAATGTACGTGTACTGGAAAGATAGAGCCAGTAACTATACAAGTAACTTCTACATGACAACATTTAAGTGTGCAGAATTCTACGACTTCCTAAACTAGGGATGTACTGTGCTTTCATATCCATACCTACAGTCTCGCTGTGATATATATGATTTGTTCTAGTTGATTACATCTTGATGGATCCAGCTGAGAGAGAGAGACTCTTTATCAGAAGTACCCTGAGCCCTTTTCCATGGAGAGTTATCCGTGCACCAGTCCCATGGCACAGCTCTTACAAAGAAGCAAAAAGCTGGAATGAAAGGAATCTAGTGAGAGTGAATCCATTGATGCTCACTTTGCAAGACCTCTGGTTTTCTGAGTAAGATATCTTGATTGTGGCATGGTTAGAGAGTAGATCTGCTGACTTCTCTACATATGCTTTGGAGATCCTGGGGGAGCCAGTAGAGAGAAAGTAGCAACATCTGTTCTGTTTTCTAAAGAATTTTTTTTTCCTGAGTCTGTAAAAGTTTCAACGTAAAATGATTGTTCCTTGCAGACTCTGAATGCAAGGACAGACACATTTTATATGTCCACAGCAAAGAGTGGATGAATTAGTGCTATCAAAAGATCATCCCCTTTGTTAAAAGATGTTATCCTTAAATTAAGGTTCAGTCTCAAGCAAATAGTGATTTTAATTCTCATCTTGGTTCCTGAATTAAGGGTTGCTGAGAGAGGTACTTGTTACTATTAATATGGAATAGAAGCAGTACATGTCATTCTTATGTTCTTGCATGCCTGGGTACAATGAATCTGGGAAAAGGACAATGAATTATTCTGACCATTTTGGCAAAAAAATTAACACAATTTAAAATATAACCAATACAAAATGAATTTTATGAAGCTGTTTATGTTTGTCAGTACCAAAAAAACCCCAAACAGTAGAAGTGCATTTGTTGAACATCTTAGCAATGAAGTGACGTGCATCAATGGAATTATGCTATTAGTGTTTATAAATAGATATGAGACCTTCCTGTCTGTTTTTCATGGCTTTTTTGTTTTGTTTTAAAAACCAGAATTCCATGAAATATCTACTATTTGTTTTACTTTCATAGGTATAGTCATCTAAGATTTGTTCGCACTGAAGAAATGCTTTGTGGGGACCTGCCACTGTTGCCTACGGAATTTGAGGAGCTTGTTCAAAGACACTGTGTGGAAGCTCACAATATTCTTCAAAACACGTCAGTGCGAAGTGTAGTATCAGTAGATAAATAGAGCATTTTAGTCTGGTTTACATGAAACTCCCTTTTTAAAGCAGATGTTAGACTGAGATGACCCTGGTCCTACCTACAAGGCTGCCAAAACAAAGGGGAAAATAGCAGAGAGGGATAAACATCTGGATGCTGAAAGAGTTAATTGAAACTGCAAGAATTGCTTGTATAAGAGCAAAGAGGAATAAACTGTCTAGGAAGAAATGTTTACTGGAAATTAGAAGGTTTCTAACCAAGAGGAGTAGAATCTAGATCTATAAAATGGTGACTAACTTTTTTAGTTATGGAGATGCATCAAATTAAAAAAAAGATTATATGAGGTAGTAGCCCGTGATATAAGGTAGCTTCATTCTGACAAACTCAAGTTTCTCTTCCAAACTCAAGTTTCCCATTTAATGCTAGTAATTTAATATTATCACTAGTTTTTTTCTATTAACTGTAACAATAATTAATATTACTGTTATGATAATAATACTATATTATATAATGGACCCCTTATAACAAGAATCCTTAGTTTGAAAACTCAGGTTTCCTCTAAGTCCTGGGAGGCACAGTTTTGTTTGATGCCCAGTTAACAATTCTCTTCTAGCTCTTTGAATTTTACTTGTTCTTTGGGTGACGAGCTTATAAAAACTTTATCTCTGTATTATTTCCCTGTAGGTGGATCCCAACTTGTGCATACATTTTCCTCGATCAGAAGACGGAATGGCTTCATTTTGCTCCTGAAAACGACCGTGATTCCTCTGAGCGAGTTGAAAGCTATTTTAATTCAGTGGCGACTCTGATGTCATTACAATTACGTGAGATGGTTGTTAACTCTTTAGAAGATCTTCTTGCATTTTTTATGATCCACAAGGTACATGCTGTGGAGTATATCTATAGGTTTGATTGTTACATGGAGATAGTAATTCCTATAGCCATGAAATGTCATGCTTTTGGAAGGCTAAAATAACCCGGATATCTCTTTCTTCCATAAAAAAATAGCTGGATCCTTCAAACAGTTGTGCGTACTCAGTGTGTTGTTTTGATTTTATTTGCATGTTCAGGGACTGCTCACTTGAATAATCATTTTGCAGACCTAGGGTTACAGCTAGCAGTTTAGAGGAGTTTTCCACTTTTTGTCTTGAGTGAGTGTGCAGGTTTGTTTTGGTTTTAGTTTTATTTTTCTTGACCTTAATGAGGCAAAACATTTAGGCACATTTAAGGGTGGCATCCCTGCCCAAAACAGGGAGGTTGGACTAGATGATCTCTAAGGTTCCTTCCAGCCTAGGCCATTCTATGATTCTATGATTCTATGATTCTGAAAGCATGTGAATAATCCCCTTTGAAGTCAAAAGTGTGCAAAGTCATGCCTATAATCCTTTGCAGTGGTAATTTATGTATGAAGGTCCCTGTCTATACCAGGTCAGTGCCTGCTATTGCTTCAAGTAATGCATATCATTCTTATGGTGTAATGCTAATTATTAAAATTTTTACCACTGTTTTGGCTACAATAAAGTTGCCTCTGAGTGAAAGAATCCTTTAAATATCAGATCACCGAGGATCTACCATGATAAGACAAAATGAAACACATTTAAACAGAATAAACACGACAGATCGAATACCGCGTTGCATACAGAGTACACTTACTACAATGTACCGTCAAACCTTACACTAAGCCTTGAGTCTGAGTGATGATGGTGTTGCTGATGGTTGGGATTTTTTTCAAGTTTCTCTGTCTTGTTGGTTGGTTTGGGGTTTTTTTTGGTGTTGTGTTTTTAGAGTTTTTTTTTTAAAAATCATTGTAGCATCTACATTACGAGTCTAGTCATGGATTAGGACTCCATTACTGTAAAGGCAATTTAGGCGAAGGCAACTAAAAAACCCAGGATCATCTTGTATTTGATTCTAGATCTTACTTCTGATGGGCATTATGGATTTTTTTTAGAGCCTTTGTTTCTATAGGGCAATTAGTACATTACTTCTGTTACTTAAGGAAAGATCAAGGCAATTAGGCTTAGATCCAGTTTCTTAATTCCGAGTTCTATAGATTCCTTTAAAATGTTGTGTATTGGAGCTTCAATGTTTTGAATAAAAATCAGGGAAGAAGATTGCGTTGGTGCTGTTTAGCCAAGGTATTTTAGGAAGTTTGAATCTTTTAAAAATTACTATAGTTATCACTGATGTCTTTGGCATGTACAATTTTCATCCTTTTCCCTAAGGATGGAAGTGACTTCACAGAACCTTATCAAGAAATGCAGTTCTTTTTACCTCCGATACTAACAGTCAAACTCACTGTGGAAGAACCCAGGATTGTCTTTGAGCCACCGTTGAAAGAATGTTGGGATTTAATCAGTAATTGCTTCAGGGAGATCCTGCACAGTGCTGAGGAACTTCCAAAGGTACTGGATAAGTTAAAGCTGCATACAAAATAACAATATGAATAAAACCCGTCTGTGATATAAAAAGCTATGAATAGGCAGAAAACTGACAAGCAGAAGATGAAGATGAGACATATATCATGAACTTGTGAACTTTTGTGATTATAGAAAGTAGTGTGGGAATTTTTCAGATTCAAGTTTCATTAAAGAAAAATATGTGTATAACTAGGTGTTAATTATGAATCAGAGCCTTTTCACATTGCAGTGTTTTTACCGAATAACACATTTATTTTGAACTGGTGGGTGAATGGGTAATAGAAGACTTTATTTCCTCTATTTTGTGTGTTATTACAGTATTTGCAATGGTTCCCTTTAGGTAGAAAGATTTCTGTTTCCAGACTTAAAAAGAGATGATCTCACTCTCAGTACAGTGAAACCAGATGAATCGTTGTTTCCAGAGTATGTGAACAAACTTGAAAAGATCTTTGAGAGCAACATTCTTGGCCCACAGAAGTAAGTTTTGGCTGTTACCTCCATTGCCCATCCAAACCCACAGATTCATAACACTACTAGTGTGACTCAAACAGTTGGAGATGGTTTGTTTCTTGTTATAGAGGATCTTCGTGCTGGAATCCTATGGGTTTTTTTGTGATCTTCTGTGTTTAAGGTATTTGAACGTGTACAGGAAATACAGCAATCTTTTGAACAATGATGCACAGCAAGACGTCACTAATTTCCTGACAGAAAGTCATTCTTTAGAAGCTTTAGCAGAGGTAATGTCTAACTGACAGCTGCTCCATGTTCATACAGCAGCTAACACATCGCACTTGACCTCCTAATATGTTGCCTAAAGAACTCAAATTCAAATCACTTGTTTTCCTTGGGAATACTGGGGAAGCTGTCCCCGTTTACATGGACTCTTACCGTAGGGCTACTGTGCATATATAGGAGATTCCTTTATGGCCTTCCTCTATGGGTTTGACTGGGTTTTGGTAGAAGTTCAGTGGACGGCTGCCCAGAGTATTTGGTGAATCTGCAGCTTGCTGGTTTTCTGACTGTCTTGTCCTTAGCCAGCCCTGTCTGTTTTTCTCTCTGCATTCCTGAATTAGTCTGTGGCTAAATACTTCTTTAGGCAACTTGTGGTATTCCTTAGTATGACATCAGCCCTGGAATCTGTGAATAGGAGCTGAGCTCTGGAAAGATTAAAAAAATTGTGGATGAGAACCAATTAGTTGTTGTTTAGCATTTTTCATCTATAGACTTGAAGGAAAAATAACAGATGCATTATTTTCCATTTGTAGAAGACTGACTGCTTAACAGAACTGAAAAAAGAGATTGCTTCCCTGCATGTCACTGTCCCTCTGGCCATGTTCTGTCTGGATGCTGCACAGCTAAATGAGGAACTCTGCAATCGGACCCAAAACCTTAAAGATAGATTAATTGAATTTGTAGTGATGGAAAGCAGAGAGTTAAATAGAAGGTACATGTTAGCATTCATAGTTCTTGCTGTTTACATGTTCTGATGCTGTGTGTCAGTGGATGAGACAACTTGGTGCATCTCCTGGGTTTTCTAGTGCTGGCCAGACATGTGCAAGGACACCAAAATCAGTATTTAAGATTAACAGGAACAGAAATACTTGTAAATAAACATCTAACTGTAGTCTGTATATGATGTACGTAGAGATTAGACTAGAAATATGCCACTGTTCTTTCTAAGATTTGGGTTAATTACTTGCTTCCCCTGCTGGTGTCTGGCTAAAGAAGAACGTTCTGTGCAGCTCTGCGTCTGTCTTGTCCCTGACTCTTGTTTCCCTTTTTCTGTCCCTGACTCTTGTTTCCCTTTTTCTGTCCCTGACTCTTGTTTCCCTTTTTTTTCTTCTTCTCTCCCTGGAAAGTATTGGTCCTGATTTCATATCTTGACAAATATTAAAAAAAAAGGAAGAAAAATAAGGACCTTAAACGTAAAATTTTACTCCAATGTAATGGGAGAATCCTGTTTCTGTGAATTAATAACATCCACACCCCATAAACACCAGTAATCCCAAACAAAAAACTGAACCACCCTGGCAATTAAATAATACTTCCACAGTGAATGGAGAGAGACAATCACTGTAAAGAAATTATTCAACCCACTCATCTCTGAGTGGAAATGAACCCCAGCCTAGAGGGGCCTGTCTGCCTCCCTCCCTTACTGTGGAGGGGATCCAGGCAAGGAGCTTGTGCTAAGCACCCGATGTTTGGAAGCCTTGGCTTGGTTTAAATGAACCTCTGCCTTGGTCACATGCCTGCCATCTGTTATAACTATTTACAGGACAGAACTGGAATCTGGAACAGGCAAATGTACCACTAGGAAGAGGGAAAATGACGGGATTATGTCCGTTCTGTATTTTCTGTTTCCACGTACAATGCAAATAACCTTGATGGTTTAATAATTTTTATAACTTTGTTTCATACCATGCACTTGATTTATTGTTGTGGGATGATTCAGTCTTTCTTACGGCATTCAGACTTTTTTTTCAGGACCAGATTGGTTCTTGAAAAGGTAATTCTAAACCTATAGGAAGGAAACTGTTAATATACTCTTTAACTGTAATTTGGAACCAACCCAGCAATTGTTTTATTATATATCAATCTTGTAAACATAGTAGGACAATATAACCCATTGTACAGAGTTAAATGGCATCCTTTATAAATGCCACTCACTGTGTGTTTTCAATCCGAATGCTTAATTTAGCAAGCAATTTAACAGTCTTGTTTAAAAGAAAAACTTCTCTCTTCACTTATGATCCCAGTAATACGCTTGTTTTCTTTTTATTGTAGAATTTGCAGTGAATATAACTTAATTGCAGAGACAGTCAATGAGGTGCCTCTGAACGCAGAAGAGCTGGTAGAACTTGAGGCATACTTAAAGAAATCCAGTGAAGTTACTGTTTGTAAACTGAGACGGGAGGTCGCTAAAGCAGCGTGCAGACTGGAATTCCTGATGGACTATGCTGATCTTTCTCGTATGTCTCAGTTACTGAATATAAAAGTCTCCATATGAAAATATTTATATGTAGGTATTGGGGTCTACGTGCTTAAATGTTCCATCTTCTAGAAAGCTCCAAAAGAGACAAAAAGGAATTAAAAAAAATTTAGTAGAGGCTAAAATATACCAATGCAGGAAGGAATGGTCAGAGAAATGGCATACAGCAGAGACAGTGCTTTTTTCTGTTTTGGAGAACGCCTTAGGCTTTGTCACATAAATGCCATGTAATCTGGCCACATGATGTTACATCTCTACGCTATTCAACAAAAAAAAACTTCAGTGAAAAAACACTTTAAAAACCATGTCTTGAAGGCTCTATGACAACTTTTGGAAAGTGTGAGAATTTGCATCCCTGCAGTTGAGTATGGAATCAGTGGAGGCCTTCTGTTGTTTTGCTGTTCTTGGTTAATATAAAGGCTGTTCTCCAAGAAGGAAAGAACATCTCTAGAAGTTGCTTTTAGTTTGCCCTTCTATTCAAAGCCAGAACATGCCGTCCACAGATGTATGGCTGTATGTTATTGGCCATACATAAAAACAGAGCAGTTGTATGAATGCATACCCGTTTTAGTGGCAGGATGTTCCTTTCTCCTGAAGCAGAATACACTCTCAGATCAGACAGTGATAGAAATAACTAGGATATGCCACGTTTATTAGAATTTATTTCTCATAACAAGTAGGATGCCCATGGAAGCCAGGGCATTTCTGTTATGTTTTGGACTGGAGTGTTTGCATGTGCAGTATTTCATAATTGCGTATTCTTTGTAGCTGGGTCTATAAGTATGTGTCCCGCAGTTAGTTATAATGAGCTAAGTGCACTGAAAAAATAAACAAATAGGAAGATTGAGGTGTTTGCTTGTTGTAGTTATTATGCTGTAGTTTTTATGAATAATTCAGCATTTATACACTGTGGACTAAAATGCTTTAAACTTTACTTTTATCCACTTTATGTAGGTATATTATATATATTTAGTTAGGAGTGGTCTATGTGTGTAGTTGAACAGAATTGATATTCTGGAATAACTGTTCTTACTGATTTTTCTGTGCCTAGCTAAGGTCTTGTTCAGAGAATTCCACATTTTTAACTTGATTCTACTGTTTCCTGATCAGTTGAACTTGTTTGAGAGAGCAGTTCTCTTTGCAGCTTGAAATTCCAGCAGCTTGAAATATTTTAACTTATTCCTAAATGTAGTTTTAGCTATTTTGCTTACTCTTCACAACAGCCATTCTACTAGATCACTGGCTAAAAGGTATTTTATAAAGATGTCTATATATTTTTTTATATTAGATGATGACATAAAACTGAATAGCACAGTTTTCCAATGGCCTAATCAGATTGAGATCATCTTTGAATATGGTAGAGAACGGTTGCATGACAGGAGGAATCGTGCAGAGATGGCTTTGGTTGAAAGGTATGGTGTTAAGACTTTTTCTTTCATTGGGTATTTGTGAAGAAAATAAGGATCTCATTATCAGTAAAAGGGAGATAATGTCAAAGAAGGAAGATTTGAAAGGCAGCTGAGAACATAAGGAATAAGGCTGGTTTACGGCATTATGGAGACCTCAATGAGGGTGGATTAATGTGTGCTTAAATAAATCTGAAAGGAGGAACAAAGGATGTTGCTAGAATATTTGTAATTTTGTTTTGTTCTATTGCTTAGTACAGAATCACAGAATTGTTCAGGCTGGAAAAGACCTCTGAGATCATTAAGTCCAGCCTAAAATCAAGCCCAGCCTGGAGTACAGCATTACACATAAGTTTGTTTCGTTGTTTTCACTCTTCCTTTATTTTCTCCATGTAGTAAAGCTAGCAAATGTGAGTGAACTAAATCGAGAGGTTTTAAAATGAACCTTGAATTCTAATCCTGTGAACTGCGTAGTATTGAAGTAACTGATTAATGGGTTTCACACTAGTATTGAGATTTGATTTCATTTGACTGTGCCTGTTACGTTTAATGAAATAATTGAAGCTTCAAGAGGGATGAAATAGAACATTGTATTACCTGAGCTGTCTTTACCTTAGGTGTTCTCAGTTTGAGGAAACTCTTGAAGGTTATAATACAGAAGTAGAAAGCTACAAAAAGCGGGATATCATGACCATAGAAGAAATGAAGAAGAATGCTGAGAAATTTAAAGAGTTAAATAAGAATCTAGATAATGCACTAACAGAATATGAGGTTAGTATTTATTAGTCAAGTATGGAGTGGGTTGCAATGTACTGTGTGAGCAAAAATTTGATTCCTGTACCTGTTTTTTTTCAGGCTTCTGGCCAAATATTGCCAAGATAGCTTTCAAATTTCTAAATTCACAGACACTTGGCAAATACCTTCTTGTCCCTGTATGCTGAGTTGTCCCTACTGCTGAGTTGAAAAGCATATTTCGGGGCAAGAAAGTTTAGGAAGACTTTCAAATTGCAATACTGAATTTCAGTGTTTCCAAGCAGTCAACAGTAGCAGGATGCTATCCATGTAAAATGGTTTTTCTGGCAGAGTTGTCAGGAATAGAACGTTAGGCAGGTGGCATTTTTCCTGAACTGTGGTTTATGCTGCTGGAGTTGTGTTTTTAGTGCTTCTGCTCGTCCTCTAATTAAACCTAATGTTTTTCAACTGTTCATGTCATTTGCAGAAGTTGCTTATAGGCGTTAGATATGTGTTGTGTCACAGAAGGGGAACTTTTGGACACTAGAAGGAAACTGAAGACCAAGTCAGGGCTCTCGGTGCTGTGTGGTTCTAGGCTGCATAGGTTATGTCTGAGAGATCTCTCAGGTGTTGTGAGGCCTAATTAATCTTCTAAAGTCACAGTGAGACAATGAGGTATGGAGCCTTAAGGATCAAGTTTTTAATTAAGTCCTACTCAAAAGAGAAAATTGAACCATTTAAATGAGTTTAGGATTAAGATAAATTGCTAGTCCTGCATATCACTTAATCTGATTTAAATTATCTGATATATTTAATTAGTGTGAGTTAACAGGACTAGTACGTTGTTTTAGGTAGATCAGAATAAGTAACTAAGTTATTTAATAAATGATCACAGTAAGGGGTGTATCCACACAATTCAAATGACAATCAACTTAGTGAGTACACGAAGTTAAAAATTATCTTGGAATGTGAATCTTTAGGTTTCTCTGCCTGCGTCTCATACCGAATGATTACAAGTTTTGTGAAAGGCCTGTCAGCATTGGAAAAGCACCGACCTGGAGCTCAGTCTGGATTCTGTGTCTGCCTTTCTGACAGATTTCTCTGTTTCACCTCCCTAACTGTAAAATGAGGAAAGCAATCCTTTTAAAAAGTCTGAAACTTTGCATGTTAATTTATACTCTAAGGTCTCTTGGACAAAGGCAATATCCTACCATGAATAAGCACAGCAATTAATAATCGCTTTTGGTTAGAACTCCCAGATGTTTGTGTAATACAAAAAAAATGATCACAGGTACAAAAAATTCCTAGAAGCCTATGTGACTGAGGAACTTACCTCCAGGTTTCAAAGTGGGCTGATAACTTGTGAGCCTTGGTTTCACTGAATGCCATGGTGCATTATCTATTCCTAAGATAGAAATTTTTAAAATTACTCAAGTAGTAAAAGATAGCAACAATTAAGTAGGGGAGTTTTCAAGAGTGTGGTTACCTTCTTTGCCTAAAATCCACAAGCCTAAACCTACAAATCTGGCTGGCTTTATTACATGTAGAAAAAATATATTACCAATTTAGAAGTTTAAACAACAGTAAGAATTTTTGATGTAAATACTTTTTAAATTTTTTTGTTTCCTTAAAGGCTATTAATAAAGAAGAGGAGTTATTTGGGCGGGAGAAAAGTCAATTTCCTCTGCTGCAAATTATAATGGCAAACAAAGAACGCTTTGAGCAACTTTGGGTAACAGCGTATAATTTCCATACCAAATCGGAGGAATGGATGAATGGTGAGGCTTTGGTGTTCGTTAGATGAGACCTATCATTTTCAGTTACTTAAGTAGAAGCTGAAAGAGTTGATTAATTGTGAGAAAATAATTTTTAAGAAATAAATGCTATTAAGCAATGTAAAATACAGTTGTTGACTTAGATTTTGCATAAAGATAATTTTTTGTAACACAGTAGATTTCCACTTAAAGAAAAACCATTATAACTACCTGTAAATAAACCACCATGGAAATCTCCTTTTGCTGATGTACCTGTTGTGCATTTTTTATACTGTTGTATTCAGAATCTCTCCAGAAGTTGAATGCTGATGAAATTACGGAAGAAGTTGGAAATATGTGGAAGACTATGTACAAGCTCACTAAGAGCTTTCCAGATTTGGCTGGGCCTAGGCACTTAGCAGAAACTGTTAAATACAAGATTGATAAATTTAAACATCATCTTCCTGTCCTGTCAATTGCCTGCAATCGTGGAATGAAGGAGAGACATTGGAAGCAGGTACTTTAAACTCTGCTTTAACTGTGAGTGTATTCCACCACAGAAACGTGACAGTTCAATATACTGTTTCATACATTCCATACTGAGATACAGTAATAGTCCTGTATTTCATGATCAGAAGATCCTTTTTTCTGTCACAGATAGATTCAGTTTTGAAGTGTGTAATGGTATAGGCAGGAGCTTCCTTGAATTAATAATATATGTCATAAAAGCAAATTAAGAGTTTGCATTAATACTTGTTTAGCATTTATATTTTGCTGTTTGAGAAGTCTGTTATAAGCATGACACTTGATAATAGATTTTATGTCTTACTTTATTTTCAGATTAGTGAAATTGTAGGATGGGAGATCCGACCTGATGAAACTACTACTGTTGAAAACATATTGGAATTTCAACTCATAAAATATATTGAACAGTAAGAAGCTTACTCTAGTCTCATTTTTTAGTCAGTCTGTTGTTGTAGCACAAAGGCACCAAAAACCAGAGCCATTGTCCTAAACCACTTAATTTGCACATTCAGAATTTTTTGTCTGTATTGATCGTCAAATTAATATTAATATATCTAACTTGGTGAGCCTGAAAGTGGAAAAATATTCTCAGAAATAAAAGTCTATGATATTATTAAAAAATCATATGAAAGGTAGTCTGATATGCAACTCTACCGACAATTGCTTACTTTTTGCCCTTCAGCTATGGAGCAAAAGCATTTCAAAGACATGTTTCATTTCAATTTAGGCTGGAACCTATTGGAGTAGCTGCAAGTAAGGAGTATTCCTTGGAGAAATCAATAGAGAAAATGAAATCCGAGTGGGTCAACATAGAGTTCAGTCTCGTGAAGTACAGGGATACTGTGAGTAAATAGCAAACTGCTGTATACCTTGTTTGATTCTGAATACTGACTGAGAAATAATAGAAAAGAAATTACTGCTGATTCATTGTGGCATGATGGAAAGAGATATCGTGCCCCAGAGCCTGGGCAAATGTCTCCATTACTATATATCCTTATATTTTGATCTTAGCATCTGCATGACTTGTGATCTCATCCTAACAAATCTGTAAGCCTGAGAGCTTCTCCAGTGTTGTATGGAAAGCTGGGCATGAGTGAAATTTTAACTTGCCTGGAAGAAACAAGAGTCACAGTGCAAAAGATTGTCAGAAGTCACTAGCATCCCTGGCTAGCTTCCCCTTCGTGAAACTCTCTCTTGACCTTTGAAACAGATGCACAGTGGAGATACCATTTCTGATCTTCAAACATGTTGCGTGCTTTCTCAATGCCTTGCTGCTCTCTTATTTCCAACCAGCATAGAGAAGGGGAAAACAGGAAGGTGAA
>NW_009699019.1:0-51033 GCF_000703405.1 Apaloderma vittatum | reverse complement strand
AGAGCGGTGAAATAAAGGAACTGCTGTTTGCTTTATCAAAATGTGATGTATTTACAGAACACTAGCATCCTCTCAGCCGTTGATGATATCCAACTTCTGCTGGACGATCACATCGTTAAGACTCAGACAATGTGTGGCTCCCCCTTTGTCAAAGCAATAGAAGCTGAATGTTGGGTAAGGAAAAGCTGGTGTGATTGAGCTTGCATGTCTCATAATATGCATTCCCTAAGTGCTTCAGGATATTTTGGCATGCTGAGAAGTTATATAGTTTTTAACTGTTTCTAAGAACACACATTCATATTTCCCTTTAAGAACTTTGAAGTAGTGGTTTCCAGACAAAACTTGTTTTACAGATTAGATTTTTTCCTTACAGGCTTGGGAAAATAAGCTGCGTTTAATGCAAGATATTCTAGATAGCTGGTTAAAATGTCAGGCAACATGGTTGTATTTGGAACCAATTTTTAGTTCAGAAGACATTATAGCTCAAATGCCTGAAGAGGGCAGAAAGTTTAAGGTTGTGGATTCATACTGGAAGGACATTATGGCACAAGTGGTAAGTGATTGCATTTAAGAAATTGTGTATTTTTATACACATCTGGTAACATGATTATTATCATCATGAATATACTAGCTTTTCTGGAGTTAGATATTTGTGTTTAAGTCACAAGAAGGTATAATATGGAGCAGAAAATCCTTTACTAAAACCCACCATAATCTAATCTTGCAGTGGAAGTTTTATATTATGTCATTATTGCTTTGAGATTTCTATAAAGGCTGGTTATAGCAGGATGAATTAGAGCTCACGTGACATTTTAATTCTAATTGTCCTCGTTTTTGTATGATCAGAATTAGGTAGAAAGATGAATGATTTGTGATTCCAGGATCTGCTTTACACTGACAGTCTGTACAAAATCTTCTCTGGATGCAGTAAGATTTAGGCTTTTAAGGTTCACACATCATTGGAGCAACTAACTGTTTGGGGGGGGTTTACGTATGATTATTCTCTGGTATGTGGTGGCATGGTTATTGCACAACTGTGGTGCAATGTGCTGAGATGGTAGCATGTCAGGATAAGATAATGGAGATAGGAAGTGCAACTGGGTATCCTGTTCAGTTCCCTGTAACTAAGAAGTTGGGTAAGAGGCCAGAGACTTCATGGGAGTGTGAATTTGATGTTTGTTAAAAATATTGCAAGCGTGTGATTGTGCGATAAAGGTGTTGAAATAATCAGTATCAGTACCTAAACAGAAGTTGAGACCTGTCTAACAACTCAGACTGTAAATGATGAAACCTGTTCTGAAATAAGTGTAGCCCTTCAAGAGGACTATTAACAACAAAAAAAAAAATGCAACCAAGATGGCAAGAGCAGTGAATAATTATTACATACTGTGGCTCTGTTTGGCAGAACTTATTTGTGAATGGAAAAAAAAATGTAGCAAGCTCAAAAAAGTGCCAAATAGTTTAATTCCTGTGGATATTTCCTTGTTGTATTATTGTCTGTGAAGTTCAAACTGGTAAATCTGACAGTCTGAAAAGCAAAACTGTCAAATAATACATACATATTTAATAACTTGAAGGCACACTGCAGAGGAGACTATATAGCTTTTTAACTTCCTGCAGCATATGTGATTGATTGTTACAATTTTAACGTACAAACCTGTTGCAACTTTATGTGGGTTTTGCTGTGTATTTGTTTTCGTAAAGGTGAAAGACACAAAGGTACTTGTAGCAACTGAACAACCCATGATGTTAGACAGACTTCAGGAAGCAAATACTCTCTTAGAAGAAATTCAAAAGGGATTGAATACTTACTTGGAGAAGAAAAGATTATTTTTCCCAAGGTAAATTAATTAAACAGGCCTAACTTAGAAACAAAAGCCTTAAGGTCTTTCAAACCGTTTCTACTCAATGGAAAAATCTCATTTTATAAACGCGTGGGACACAGTCCCGTGCAACTAAAAATGAAAACCCATTCTTTTATCCAGACATTGTTCATTTTCCTCAGCTCCAGTGGAATTTGCAATGCCAGGGACAGGCAGAGGGAAGGCAAAATCTGTCCTACACAGTGTAAACTTACGATTAGAAAGACATTATCACTTACAGAGCATTTTGAAGGAATTTGTTGTCTTCCCGTGACAAATTTGCAATTATGTCTCTGCCCTGCCCTCTTCAGTTGTGCAGAGGTGTGTGAGACGTAGGAGTTATATATGCTTATGAGGAACAGGATTCTGTGTTTTTACAAGGTATTCATTGGCCATGTAGGTATACCTGGTCTTTCCTGTGTGAGTCTGAGAAACCTTCTTTCTTCCTCTGCATCAAAGAATGGTCGTACTGACATTGTGAAAAAAACAGGTGTGATGAGTTTTAGAATGTTAAAAATTGCTTAAGAAAAGCGATCTGAGATAATTTCTTCTTGGTTATACTAGAGTCTTAAGGAACAGTAAAACCAATTCAGTCTGTCTTACATTAATAGATTATTAAGGACAGTTTTCGTTATTGGAAGGTGCACCATTAATTATATTTTTCCAACAGATTTTTCTTCCTGTCTAATGATGAGCTGCTTGAAATACTGTCTGAAACAAAGGATCCCCTTCGAGTACAACCACATTTAAAGAAGTGTTTCGAAGGAATCGCTAAACTGGAGTTCACAGAAGATCTGGAGATCGTAGGCATGATCAGTTCAGAGAAAGAAATTGTTCCTTTCGTAGATAAAATCTATCCAGAGAATGCAAAAGTAATTTTTTTTACTATATTATATTAAAACAATACTTTGCTTAAAGTGTATGGTTTTGGGGAAATGAGGTTTAAAATGTTTAAAATCAGATTATGATAGATGTTTAGGAAAGTGAGAGTGCAGACTGGTATTATAGAACAAAAAAGGTTTCCTTCAAAAAGGAGTAAGACATACAAGTTTTGGGGTAAATTCCTGTAGGTACTTCTCTGCAGCTTTGTGCACCTACTGCTTTTAAGATTTAGATGGAGAAGATACACGTGCGTGTACACACGCACACGCACACACACAGG
The DNA here is from genome assembly GCF_000703405.1 of Apaloderma vittatum. NCBI lineage: Eukaryota > Metazoa > Chordata > Aves > Trogoniformes > Trogonidae > Apaloderma > Apaloderma vittatum. The sequence continues at coordinate 48,009 of NW_009699019.1, read as the reverse complement.
CACGTTTAAAGCAAGCTCTCCATAAACATACGTATGTAATATCGCACAGCACGGCTGAACTAGAGAGGAATGAGGGATCTTGTGGTCGTCTGGCACAGAAGAATCAAAGCATTAATTTGAAAGGGATCCAAGTAGAACTAGTAACATTGTAAGTTTTTAAAATTATCTCGATTCCAGCTTTTTTTGCTGTTGTCAATGTGAAAGTGTGAACCTCAATTGCTGTGTGGTAACCAAAAAGAGATTAAAGGTGGGGCATTTTGTGAGTTACAGATACCCCTTTATCCTTAATCCTCCAGGAACAAAACATGCCCTGGGTTAAAATGACCAAGCTTTAACTGACCTTGCAATCTGTGATCTGCATTTTTTGTTTATGCTGATAGGAGACGTATCTAGCTGTTTCTTCCACTGAATTATCTTTAGAGTTAGTTTTAGGCTAACTGCCTTCAGACATTGTTAATCTGCAATATTACCTGTTAGAATTTGGGAAATTTCAACCTTTCTTCCTCCTGTATACAAAACCCAGATCAGAAGAAAGCATGTTTAAGTGTAAAACATTTCAATGAATTGTCCTTTAAGTGGAATGTAATCAGGAAATGTGTTTCTTAATTGTTTTTCTCTTTTGAAGGGCATGGTAGAAAAATGGATTTTGCAAGTAGAGGAAATGATGTTGACCAGTGTAAGACAAGTTATTCAAGATGGCATAAAACGATATGTCGAGGTAATTGTTCCTGAATTATAGTATAAAGTAGATTTCAAAAGCAACCGTACGTGAACAGGGAAATGTGTTTGAAGCTAAGTGGAATCCAGTGTGAAGTTTTAACTCCTGAGTTTGTTGAAGACAAAGTATTACAGCTTTCTGTGCTGGTTTTCATTTATTTACAGCATCAGACAAAAAAAATTGTGGAAAGTAGTTGTTGTCAGTTCCATAATCTAATGTGACTTCCCGTGTCTGGAATGGATCTTGTCTTTTTTAAGGTTCCTCGAAAAACGTGGGTACTTCAGTGGCCTGGACAGGTGGTTATTTGTGTTTCATCCATTTACTGGACAGAAGAAGTGTCTGAGGCTATAAGGAAAGGAACTTTACCAGTAAGATTTTCGTTTACCCTTCTCTTTCTCAGCAGTAAACTCTGATTAATTGATAAAAAGCGGCTTCTAGCAAAGAAGATCCTCAGTCAACATCACATATGAAAGAGAATTTTAAATATTCATGTAGTACCCAGACTTCCGTTATTATGTTTTGTTGGAAAGGCTGTCTCCAGAGACTGCCCCCATGGGAGCTTAGGAATTTCTAGCTACAGCACTACGTTCATGCCTGTGTTCTGTTTCTGTGACAGGACTACTTGAAGAAGAGCAATCTGCAAATTGGGGACATTGTTGAGTTAGTGAGAGGAAAGCTGTCCAGTGGAGCCCGGCTGACACTTGGAGCTCTTACTGTCATTGACGTGCATGGTCAGTGGGCACTCCTGGGACTCTTGTTACATCCGGGTGGTGCTGCTATCGGTAGTTGGGGGAGCTCTTTGAAAGAGAAAGCTAAAATGTTTTCTCTACCTTGAAATGACCTTTACAGAGTTATTGTCCAGTATCTTTGGGTAAATGGAGATTGCTTAGTCCCACATAACTCTCTCCCATCTACTTAGAACAGGTGCTGGAATATAGATCGAATTTAGATGATTCGCTATCTAAAGCAGATGCCTTCTAACATGAAAGCCAGACTACTACTCTTAAGTGTTGATTTACTCTTACATAGCTTTAAGTAAATATTAGTTTACTTACGCATTGTTTTACTCATACTAAGGTAGTAGGAGTGTTTAGATTTTTCAAGTGATCTGTCCCTTATTCTGCAGCTCGTGATGTGGTTGCAAAATTGGTTGAAGACAAAGTCACAGATCTGAATGACTTCCAGTGGATTTCTCAGCTGAGATACTACTGGGAGGAGAAGGATGTAATAGTGAGAATGATCACAACAGAAGCCAAATATGGTTATGAGTATCTGGGCAATTCTCTACGTCTGGTTATAACTCCACTAACAGATCGATGTTACAGGTAAAGCCATGTTGCCTATGAATACTGTTTTCATTTTTTTGATTAGTCTGTATTTCCTTTCTTTTGTTTTAATTAATAACAGCAGGAATCTCAGCAGCTAAGATTTTTGTGTAGGTTTTGGAGACAAATCTTACATACCTTCATTGCTAAAATATGGTAAAATATTTACAGCATACAAGTTTCTACACCAGTGGAGTAAAAATATCTGTTTTATCCAAGAATATGCTTTTGTAAAGAGCTGGTAACTTTAAAGAGCTCTAAAGTAGCACTGGTCAATTAATTTATTTGAAATAAGATGTGTGGGTATGGTATGCTTGCCTGTCCTTCACAGATGTGTGAATGCAGTGAGCTTCCTCTTCCTCTGCTTGCTTGCAAGAGGTTGAAATGGAAATACTTCATCCCTCAAGGTTGAAGTATTCAAGGGCATTTGTTATTTCACTTCTGACGAGCCCTGGAGGCACAGGTCATCTCAGCAGGTAATTTTAGGTCTAAGGTTTAAGGAATTCTCTTTCATAGTCTCTCCAGGCAAGTAAATGGTGACAAGATTGTAAAGATTTTATTTCATCTCTGGGCTGTGAACTCACCATTGTGTAGAAGGCACGTGTAGTAAAGTGCCTGTGCAGTGGTAGTGCCTGTGCTGGCAAATGCTTTATCTTCAGGCATTCACAGCAATGTTGAAAGAGCCACATGGCTGATGCATTAGCTGTGGACTGGGGTGGTTCTCATTAGGATTGGCTAATCTAAACTAAAACTATGCAGTCAGCTGTGACTCATGTAGTTTCAGTGCAAGCAAGGAGCAAGCAGACTCTATGAGGAGAAACTTCTTTACTGTGAGGGTGACAGAGCCCTGGCACAGGCTGCCCAGAGAGCTTGTGGAGTCTCTGTCTCTGGAGACTTTCAAAACCCACCTGGACGCGTTCATGTGTGGCTGCCCTAGGGGATCCTGCTTTGGGAGGGGAGTTGGACTAGATGATCTCCAGAGGTCCCTTCCAACCCCTTACGTTATGTGATTCTATGCAGCGCAACTGCTTTTGATGGCAAAGCTTTTGAAGCTTTTGTAAAATAATCAGATCACTCCACTATTAGTAGGGATCTCATTTTTAGTGTGAAATCACTTGAAGAGCAATGTGATTCCCAGGTTTATGAAATAACCTTGATGCATTCTCAGCTATTTCTAAAGATGGACTTCATTTATAAAGCCAGCTTCAAGTTCATGTCCTGAGGAGTGCCACTTGATGAAAATATGTCATTTTGCAAACTGTCCTTTTATGGCACGGTGTATTTGTGTAACTGAGGATATGCAGGGTGAATGCCTGTAATAAAAGCCTTCACATTCCTTGTAGGCCAAGTGAGTGAATGTGAGCTTCCACAGTTGGGAATGCGTTAGGAGTCAATACTGGGTTTTTTAGGGCAAGCGACAAAGTCGGTAGGGAATGAGTAAATAATTTCCAGTGGAACCTGTACAGGGAAATACTTATCTATCCTCTCAGAAACAATCTGCCATTGAAGATTACCATTTCTAATGCCTATGTTCTTGTTTATGTAGGACGTTAATGGGTGCCTTGAAATTAAATCTTGGTGGTGCTCCAGAAGGTCCTGCTGGGACTGGCAAAACAGAAACAACAAAAGATCTAGCAAAAGCACTAGCTAAGCAGGTACCAAAATACATACATTTTTGCTTTGTATTGCTTATATTTCCGTATGTAGATGTTTCTCAAAATGCCATTCTTAAGCAAGCACTGTTTGTTCTGTACCGATTCTTTGTTCACAGAAATAGTTGGTAAGAAGCATACGTTTAGGACTGTGTCTATAAGGCTTCCTAGTGTGGCAATCCAAATTTAGCAATAATAATCCCTTCCCACTTTAGATGCTAAGAATTTTATAGTGGAGTGTGTGTTATACTAAGAGATGTTCTCTGTGTTTTTTTTGTTGTAGTGTGTGGTCTTTAATTGCTCCGATGGTCTCGATTACAAGGCAATGGGCAAGTTCTTTAAGGGGCTGGCACAATCTGGGGCATGGTCCTGCTTTGACGAGTTCAATAGAATTGAGGTAATGTTTTGACTTGCACAAATAAAAGTATAAAGCTTTAGTATAGGACACACAAAGTTTTAGACTTGGAGATGACAGTATTATTGTCAGTTTTTTGCTTTTATTTGTAGTATAGCCTCTTTGATAATCACTGTCAAAGAAATAGGTATTCAGCTGCCTGCTGTAAGAGCACATCCTACCTGCTCTGTGTTGCAGAAGTCTTGTGTTCGGTTATTTTAGCTGAAAAAATTGTTCCTGTGCAGTTTCCTCTTTTGTATGTGACACTCATTTGTTGGAAAAGAACTGTCCTTCTCTTCTCCTTGAGAAGCTGTGGGGCTGTGTTTATGCTCAGCCTGAGACAGACAAATCCCAGTGGAAGGATTCCTGTGATGAGTAGCTGAGTGTCACCAAGTGAGTGACCTGGTTAACTAGCTGTGTAACCAGAAACATCTAATTCCGTCCTTGGTCTTACTCTTTTTTTTTCTTTTCTGTTTTGTTTCGTTTTTTGTTTGGGATTTTTTTATTTGGTCACTAATGACTTCAGTTAAGTTTATTTTGCTGGAGTTAGATTTAAGAAAATACTAGTCAGTGTGGAAATTCCATTAAGTCCTGTTTTGTATGTTTTACTTAACACCTTAATTTCTCCATTTATCTACTGTAACTTGTGTTTTAATGATTTCAAGTGTTAGCATTCTCATCTTTCAGTATTCTATTACCTTGGTACTTAAAAGGACTGAGGAGTGGTGCTAGGCTGCCTTGTCCTTTCTTTTCAATTATCCTCAAATTGGAGGCATCGAGTGAATCAGTCTTTGGGAAGAGCCTACATTCTTTGTCATTTGAGGTGAAAGGTAAGTGCTTTTGGAGGCCTCCAGAGGGAGTTCCTGTCCACCTGACTTAGAGGTCTGCATTCAGGCCAATGATATTTCCCTGTGCAGGGTTTTAGAAGCCTCTGTTGATCTGTCTACGTTGGTTGAACAGGAGGCGGTGGCATTAACTTCTGGAGGGTCGCTTCAACTAGATAGCTAATACTTAGGCTCGTTGATCAGACACAGGGTGATTTTCACCTGGAAGAATGCAAATATAGCCATCAAAATATGTAAACAAAACCATTTTATATTGTCTCCAAGTGTCTTATGTTTCCCAATCTGTTCTGTCTGTATTAGGTTGAAGTATTATCTGTAGTTGCCCAACAGATACTTAGCATACAGCAAGCTATTGTTCGCAAACTCAAAACATTCATCTTTGAAGGGACAGAGATCTCTCTTAATCCTACCTGCGCTGTGTTCATCACGATGAATCCTGGGTATGCTGGACGGGCAGAGCTGCCTGATAATCTGAAGGTAAATCTAGAATCCTAAGTTCTTGTAGAAATTAGTATGAATTTGCAACTTCTGGCTGATTATAATAAGAAAAGGAAGGCAGAAACAAATAATACACTGATAACCCATTCAGGTGTATTTTGATGTGCTTTTTGCTAAGCTTTAATAAAGTTTTAGGATTATACAAAGTGTGCACATGAAAGGTCTCAGTCTAACTATAGTGATACCAGTTCACAGTTTTAACTGTGCTCTAAGTGGAAATTCTCCTGGTTTACAATGGCTTGGTGATCCAAATCCCTATTTAAATTTGTTATAATCTTGCAAGTTGCTGAGGCACTGCAGAGAGACCAATAAGGTTCTAATGCTTTTCCTAGCTTTGCTGCAGTTACTGCAAGACAGTAACCACACCGAGTGCTAGGGTGTCTGTTATGCAAGTGAGATGAGCAACATCTCCCTTTTCCTCTGTTAATAGTTCTTTAGGACTGTGACTCTTTCTGACCATTTCTTCATGCAGTGCTTAGCACAGACCTACTGAACATGGCTGTAAGATCACAGTTTCAGTAACAATTCTGATGTTATCTCATAGATTTCAGATGATTCCTAAAGTCGTGAAAATGGAATAGAGAGTAGAGACATTAATGAATTTATGGAGAGTTACTGTTCTTACAAAATGGATGCAGATTATTACCATATTCCACAGTCCAAGATTGTATCTTACTTGTTTTCTTACAGGCGCTATTCCGAGCAGTTGCCATGATGGTTCCAGATTATGCTTTGATTGGAGAAATTTCACTTTATTCAATGGGGTTTTTGGACTCTCGGAGGTAAGATATGCTGAATTTTCTCCTAGTTGAGTCTAATATACCTCATTCCTCTGTAAATCATAAACGGGTGTTTGAGGCCTATACTTCTGCAAAACTATCCATAATGTTTCACCACAAACTACTTTGTAATCTCCTGCTTTATGATCAGTTCTCATTTACTACCTCTTGTTGACAGATAGACACTTCTACACAGGATCATTTGGAAAATGTATCATAATATCAAACAGAATTTCATTCCCTGGCATGGCATAATCTACTGCTGTGTTTCCTAAGTGTTTTTGGCTGATATGTCTGATAATCACTGCAGTTACTTTGTGTATATAGGCACTTAAATTATTTTTCTGTGCATGGTGAGGTATTTTCATTCTACGTGTGATATTTTAATATCCACAGCCTTGCCCAGAAAATTGTTGCCACTTACCGTTTGTGCTCTGAGCAGCTGTCATCTCAACATCACTATGATTATGGGATGCGTGCTGTTAAATCTGTCCTGACAGCAGCAGGAAACTTAAAACTGAAGTACCCAGCTGAAAATGAAAGCGTATTGTTACTTCGGGCTTTGCTGGATGTTAACTTGGCCAAATTCTTGGCACAGGATGTACCATTGTTTCAGGTAAGCTAGCAAGACCTCATCAAGCCTGGTGATGATGAGATGAGGTCCATTGTAAGAACCTACAGAAACAGATCTTTATGTTAATTTAGAAAATTTGATCTAGATGCTGCCGTATTAGTGTAAAGTTGTTTCAGTGCACTGGCCTGGGTGCGCTCTTTGGTTCTGTTAGTGTTATTTTGTAAAACAAGCCTTCGGTGGTGACTTTTAGGTTGTTCTATAAAATGTTCTATAAAATTTTATCCTGCTGTAGGCCACCCTGTGCTGTTCCATTGCTGGAAACCATGTTCTGAAGTTTGCATTTTGGCTTTGTGCTGGAAAACAGATGAGGACAACTAAATTATGGCCAGTTAGATATTTGAAGTCAGAATGAAAATGATGGAGTTTCTGTTTGCACACGGCCTTGATAGAGAATAATGGTGATTCCAAGCTACGGGGCTGTCAGTATTAAAGGCCTAAAAGCTAGGCTACAAGCATACACAGAGTCATTGCTCTGAAATTTCAGAATGCATACCCTTCTGTTTAACCACTTTCACATCCTTTCTTGTAATACTTTTTGGGGTAAATCTGCAGAAGGTTAAGCTTCTTTTCACAATGTCAGTGTGTGCATGAAAAGTGTAGGGACTTGTTTTTGTCTCATGCACACATAATACTTTTGTGGCTACAGCTTTCCTAAAAGTTAGTGGTGTCCAGCTGAGAACATTTCCTCTTAAGATCCTATTAACTGTATGAATATTGTTTTACTTGTAGATTGTTATGCTTTGGGAAGTTTCCCTTTTTGTAATCTGTGTTTAAATACTATTTTGCCTTAACAGGGCATCATATCTGACCTGTTTCCTGGAGTGGTTCTTCCTACACCTGACTATGACCTGTTTGTCCAGGCACTAACTGAAAATATAAAAAAAATGAATCTACAACCAGTTCCATGGTTCATTGGAAAAATTATTCAGGTTTATTTTCACATCCTTACTTCCAGGGAAGAAAAGTGTGAGAGCTGAAATATTCACCACTCACTGTCTGTGTCATGAATGAATAGCTGATAGTTTCCATGATCGATTAATAGAATATTACAAACAGCGTGTTTTTACTGAGTAAAAATCATAGAGGAATAGCCTGATTTGCTCATAGTGATGTTATAGTTCAGCAAGCCTGTGAAGGACCTAACGTGTGCAGCCATATCTCGGGTCTTACAGTTCAGGATAGAAGCTTAAACTGAATCTCTTACTAGCTGAGGCAGTGTAGCCTGGTGAACAGAACTCTGGGCTGGGAGTCGGGCTGTGTTCTGAGTTCTGCTCGCAGTCTTCTTGAAAGGGATGACATTTCTCACTCTTGCTTATGCTTCATCTCCAGCTCTGTGTTCCCATTGTCTCCTGTTAACTAGTATTGGTGACCTTTGAAAGAATGCTTAACTTTTTGTTTGTTTGTTTTTGTTTTTCTTGTGAGTAGCTCAGCCTAGTGACAGTGTAAATGGCAAGGGCAAAAGTGCATGGCCTGGGGCAGGGTCAAGAGGGACCCCTCCAACAGCAGTTCAGACTTCATGGCTTGTGTTCAGACCTGGTTTATATTGCTTTGCAAGTCATGCTATATTTTTCATTTAAATGAAATTAGTTATTAACTGGTTAGGAATTTAGGCTAAACCAGAAAATATCATCCTTAACCTGAGATTAAAGTCAGGTTAGGGCTTCGTCTTAAAGATCTCTCTGAAGGTGCTCTATTTGAAGGCTTTGACGTCCGTTCTGAGAAGATCTTGTGGGTTACCACTTTTGTAGCCCAAAGTCCGCCTCTATGGGACCACTCATATGGCAGATCCTCAGAGCTGGAGTTTCCATCCCTTTGTGTTAGCTTAGAAACCACAGATTCCAGTTTAGGCTTTTACACTGAACTGTGACCTGCAGTGTCTGGTTAGTGCTGTCACACCCTGTACAATGCTGTTGTTAGAGGTCAGGGATGGCATCTAGCAAGGAGAAGGGGAAGATGTCTGGGGGGGAATGACTTCTTAAATTGTATCAGTGAGAGCTGCCGTAATAATGTGACTGCCCTCTGAGCTGGGTTGATGCCTCAGTCAGCCTTAACAGAGTGCAGGTATTGGGCTGATATTCTGTCCTGTCACGTCTGAGTGCAGGAGAGATACCACCTCTAGTTTCATACACACAATGCTTGCTTTTGTGCTATGTTAAAGAGTCAGTCTCTTGCCACTTACGCAGATATATGAAATGATGCTGGTGCGCCATGGTTTCATGATTGTTGGAGATCCGCTGAGCGGGAAGACCTGTGCATACAAAGTGCTAGCTGGAGCCCTTGGCGATTTGTGTGCAGGTGATACTGTTCAGCCACAAACTTCTCATAAAATGAAGTTAATTCTGTGACTAACATTTTTCCTTTGCAGAGATATGCACAAGGTTTTAACTGTCTGATATTGTGATTTCTCACCTGGAAGGTTTCTATTCATTGAACATTTTTTGTCTGAGATATTTATCTGAAAGTATTTTTGCCTGCATTTACTGGAATAGTAAAAGATACTGTAAAGATTTAGGGCTTGGCCAGCCACTAAATGCATGTCAGATGCTCTCTGTTAATCCCTCTCACTTCTGAAAGGGGAAGGGCAAAGGGAATAAGGCAGAGACACTATGTACTGGCAAGGAAAACTAGAACAGCTTTAATGAAATGATACTGGTACTTGTAAGAAAATAGTTAAATATATACAAAGCCAATACCAAACCCAGCCTACCTGCCCTGCCTCCCCCCTCATTGCAAGCAATTCAGGAACTTGATTCAGGAACTCACAGATTGGGAGCAGAAGAGTGGATGGAGTCCACCTAGGATGCTGGCTGTTGAAGAAAAGGGCTTAACACTTGTGATTGCTCAGATTTATACTAAATATGTCAATAATACTAAATGTGGGATACTCTGGCCAGTTTTGGGTCACCTGTGCTGTCTGCTTCTCCCCAGAGGTGTAACGTTTTACTCCCTCGCAATCTTTTTACTTTATAGCACCCCAGCCTGTTACACCAGATTTATCGATGACCTTGGTCACTATAGGAGCAAGTATAAGCCAGAGCCTCTCTGCGTACCAGTCCTTGGTAGTAACTATAAGCTCAAAGCGCTGTTGCTTCTAGAAGCAGGCGCTGTCTGCAAAAATCCGCTGTTGACTTTAGTAAGCACAGTCTCTTAGAAGAGACTTCACTGAAAAGTCAGATCACTGACAGAATTGGTTCTGTTTTAGCTCAAACTTACTGATATGTTTATACTTTCATGAATTTTGTTAAGAATTGTATTTGTGCATAATACTTTCGAAGAAATTAGCTCTGATAGGGAAATTGTAAGTAGCTCTCATAAACATGTAAAATTTGTTCTGCTTTGCTTTTTATTTTTTTTCATGTGCTTCTGTACACAGAGCTTTGCTTTCCTTGTACAAGCAACAGAAGTCTTATTTACTGCTACCTAGCTACCAGATGTCAATTCTGGTTTTTGTTTGTTCGTTTGCTTTTGGTGGCTAAAGTAGGATTCTCCTGAATTCTCTTGTTCTGCACTTCAATTATTGAATGAAACTAACCTATTAAATTCTCAAGCTCACCTATCTGGTTTTTTACACAGCAAAATCCATGGATGAATTTGCTGTTGAATACAAAGTTATTAATCCCAAAGCAATTACTATGGGACAGTTGTATGGCAGCTTTGATCCTGTAAGCCATGAGTGGACAGATGGAGTTCTTGCAAGTGCCTTCAGAGAACAAGCATCTTCTGTGACAGATAATAGGAAGTGGATTATTTTTGATGGCCCCGTCGATGCAGTTTGGATAGAGAACATGAACACTGTGCTGGATGACAATAAAAAGGTAGTCTAATTTTTACCTCACCCTTGAATATACATACTTTGTTTTAGTAGTAGCAATATTGTTACGGTGGTAGTTAAAGGAGATGTGACACTCTGATGTGCTTAAAAATATTGCTTTTTCCCCCAGTGGCTTTAGTAGATGGTATTGTTACTTCTCCCAAGAAGCTCCTACTTTATTGAAATGAGGTTGCTCACTGAGGCTTTTTTATTGCCACTTTTAGGAAACTGAAATAAACCCAATTCTGTAACTGAAAACTGAACTTGTTTAAATTACTTATTGAATATATTACTGGGGGAGAAAACAAAAAAAAAAAGAAAAAATAGAGCTGCAGGTCATAACTGCTTTTCCTTGCAGAGTTATTTAAAGAGAGAGTGCTGTGTCTCTGCAAGCCTTAGCAGTAACACATGGGAAAGTTAAGACAAGGTCAGAAAATGTGTTTTGAGAACATGAATGAGTGAATGAGGAGTGACACTAAGTAGAATGTTTAGTAATTTTATGACAGACATTGCTTTGGCTGAATGATCAGCGCTGACATGACTGGAACATGTTTATGTGATGTTTTTCTTCTAGCTATGCTTAATGAGTGGTGAAATAATTCAGATGAATTCACAAATGAGTTTAATCTTTGAGCCAGCAGATTTAGAGGAGGCATCTCCAGCAACTGTCAGCAGGTAATGTGGAAGCATTCAAACTCAAACCGTCCCACCTTGCACATCTATTCCTGTACCGTAGCTGTTTGTTCTTCCCAGGTGTGGTATGATCTATATGGACCCGCAACAGTTAGGTTGGAAGCCGCTGAAGGATTCCTACATGAATACGTTGCCTCCAAACCTGCAGGAGGAACACCGAGAGTTGGTGCGAGACTTCTTTTTATTTTTTACATAGGTCTAATTTAGAAGATTAATTTTAAGGTGATGTTCACTGTTTGCAAACTTAAAGGCAGGCATGCAGAATCAAACTTTTTACAAGTACTTACATGATTTAGAGGGTTCTAGATCTCCTAAAGGCTGCTCTAAGTTAGCTTGTAGGGATGAATATCAAATGTCGCAAGGAAAGTGCACGAGAGCGGGAGATGCTGTGAGTACTAGAAACGGAATGTGGGAAATACTGGAAGACTCAAAATGTTTTGAACTCACCCTTCCTCTGTCTAAGACATCTGGAGTTTAGCTCGATAATGCTCCATGGCAGAAGCAACGTGTGTTCACTGTCAGGTAGTGACAGTGTGACTTGGTGATCAGTCAAGTACAGCCTCACACGGGTCCTGTCCTGAGGTGCCCTCTGCTGGCTTGACGAATTTCTGATGCCTTATGTTTCACTGAGAGAGAATTGAGGGACAGTGGGAAATGATGGATTTAAAGCCATTGATTTAAAGCCATTTCCTTTTGTCCTGGCAGGTTAATGACATGTTTATGTGGCTAGTCCAGCCCTGTTTAGAGTTTATTCACCTTCATTGCAAAGCCATTGTACAAACATCCTCTATTCATCTAAGCTACAGCTTGATGAAACTCTTTAGTTGTCTGCTTGGTAAGTACCCTAAGTTTTAGTCTTTTTATTCCAATTTTTCTTTTTTTCCTACTGTGTCCCATAAAAAGACGCATGTTATCAGATGCAAGAAAATACCAAAGGAATTCCCTTACTATTGAGATCACATGACCCAAGTCCTTTCTCACTGACCAGTATTAGGAGCAGTGTTTGACTAGCCTGCAAGCTTTCACGTTTGGACACTGGTGTCCTTACAAAAACTGAACATGACCTTGAGAGTGTATTCCCTATTTTTGCTTGCTATTTGCTGGCATGACCTTTTGTAGACATTTTTCTTCTTGTTTATTTTTATTTGTAAACAGTATTTTACACAGACAAGATCCTCACTCTCTAGATTGACTTCATTCTACTGAAGACAGTGCTCTAAGTTTGTCTTAGAATACTTCGGCAAAAATGCATTTTGAATGGGGATTTATGGTTGTTACTGGCATTTAACTAAAATTTAAAATTGTGTTTTAGATGAAATAAGGCAATCCGAGGAAGAGGAGAAGGAGAGCATGTCTAGTCAGCATATCACCTTGTGGCTGCAGGGGCTTTTCCTTTTTGCTTTGGTTTGGACAATTGGTGGGATCATCGATGCAGACAGCAGAAAGAAATTTGATTTGTTTTACCGCAACTTGCTAATGGGAATGAATGATGAACACCCATGCCCTAAAAGCGTGAAGCTTACCAGAAGCAACATCTTCCCAGAAAAAGGTGCTTCTTCATAACTGTACTTGCCTGACCTTTTATAAAGCAGTAAGAAAACTCACCACGTAGGTGAGAATCGAGTGCCTGGCAGATGTTAAGTCTGCAGCAGATCCACCATCTGCCAAGCCTTGGGCTGCGCAGCTTGGGGCTCTTTCCTGGCTCTTTCAGTCAGGAGTAGCATATGCCTCGTGTTGTACTCAAACAATGTGGCTGAATCTGACCTAAAATAATTTAGTGGTGATAATGGTGGAGGATGGGGGCAGAGAGTATCTTGTGTTATCTCACAGTGTTGGACATCTCACATTAAAATGATTGAAATTTATTTTTATTCTTTAATCATTAGGTTTTCCTATGTTGTATTTTTCAATAAACAGGGAGTGTTTATGACTACTGCTTTTACAAGCATGGCAGTGGGCAGTGGAACATGTGGATGGAGTACATCACAAAAGAAGAGCAAGTTATCCCTCCAGGGGCGAAGGTTCACATTGATGTCTTTCATTATAGAAAATAATTGTTTGACTAAATGATTTAGAGCTATATATCAGCTTCCTTATCTGGCTCTGATTCTACTACATCAGGCTGTTTAGTGTTTGATCTGCAACATTTTATTAATCTCTGTAGGCTCCTTCTCATACTTATGTCTTTCTGGTACAATCAGTCTTGAAAGTTTGCTACTCCAGGTGAACATGGAGGTCTGAGGTGGGCTGGTGGTTAAAATTTTTCATTCTGTTTTGTCACTGAAACAGCATCTGATGTTGGGGAAATCGTGGTAGAGAAAATAGGGAAGGCAGTACTGAGAGTGCTAAATCCCCTCCATTTGCCACGTTTTGGTGGCAGCTGTGAACTCAAGGGAAGTTTAGCACAGCAGAGAGCTGCAAAAAGTACCTCTTTTGTAGATGAAATTTCAAGACAACTTAAGTGATGTTTGTTCAGCTTTTCATTCCATTGTATTAAGTATATGAGAGATGCAAGATTTTGTTTCATTCTGCTGTCTAAAATATTTTCTTGATACCTAGTGCAGAGGTGCTAATCATTAGTGGAAGATGAGGAAAAGAAAAAATTTTCCATAGCACTGTTTCTTTCCTTTTGTACAATGTGGGGACGGAATTAAACCATACTTAACTCTGCAGTTCTTCTGGGCTTTATATAGTGTCTGTGAACTGTAACATAGATAATACTAGTTGTGCTATTTTCTGTGTAAACACTGAACAAGAAGTGGGGCCGTATTATCTACTAGAACCTTGTTATAGCCTAAGTTTTCAGAGAAAAGAATTTTTAAAAAATGCATTTGTGCTACAGGCTTTGTGTAATTGCTTTTAAATATTCAGATTGATCAAGGTATTATGTTTGATTGTCATGTATTGTTTTACTTACCTGTATAAAAGGTATCGGAGCTGATCATTCCAACAATGGAAACTGCCAGACAAATGTTTTTTCTTAAAACGTATGTGGAGCATGATATCCCTTTGCTTTTTGTGGGTCCCACTGGCACTGGAAAATCAGCTATAACAAACAATTTTCTACTGCAACTTCCAAAGCAAAAATACATCCCAAGCTTCATCAACTTCTCTGCAAGAACCTCTGCTAACCAAACCCAGGATATTATTATGTCCAAGCTGGACAGAAGAAGAAAAGGATTATTTGGACCCCCTTCGGGGAAAAAAGCTATAATATTTGTGGGTAAGATGGTTTTTTTTCAGTGTTTTAATGTCATTTTAATTCTGGCTTTAGGCAAAGGAAGCAATTCACTGAGACTAGTGATTTTGAATTTCTCTCACAGCTACTTTAGCTTTTTTCAGGCATCCAAAGAAGGATTAGCACTGCCCCCTGCTGAAAGGTGTGTAACTGTTCAAGTGATGGTTGTCCTCACTATAGTTCATAGTGTTGCAGTGTGACAGGAAATAAAACAATAAGCAACCAACTAGGTTAAACCATCACCTCTAAGTATGCCTGCGAAGTGTAACGTCATTTGATCTGAGTTAGTTTAATGGGAAGCAAGAATAAGAAGACACAGCTTTTTTCTACATCTACTTCAGTTATTTGATCTTCTTAACTCTGAAATAAAACTGTAATTCCTAAGTGCTGAGATTTTTCTATTCCATGTTCTCCACAGATGACCTAAACATGCCTGCAAAGGAAGTATATGGAGCTCAGCCACCTATTGAGCTTCTCCGACAGTGGATTGATCACGGGCACTGGTATGACAAGAAAGATACATCCAAGATTAATATTATAGATATGCAGCTTGTTTCAGCTATGGGTCCACCTGGGGGAGGCAGGAATGATATTACAGGTAGGAAATACATTACTACGGCATGTAGTTACCTAACTGTCTGCGTTTAAAACACGGGTTCAGTTTTGCTGATGACCAAATTCTACATTTATCCATTACTTGTAAAGCTGCAGCTACATTCACTGCAAGGGCCATTCCAAATAAGAGACTGCATGCTCAAGGTCAAACCTTCACCTTTTCCAAGAGGAGTTTAATCGACATTAGAAACAATGTTTTTAACGTTGATTTAACTATGAACGGTGAAAATAATTCTAAAATTAGATAATTGGGCACCTTTTTCCATTTTCTGTTCTTTGGAAAAGGTATGAAATACATCCACTCAGAAATCTTTCTGGCAGTTCTCTTCTAAAATTGTATCTGCTGCTGCTAAGATAGGCTGCCTGCATTTACTTACAAGCATGTTACTTGCAAAGTCCATGATTCCTGTCATATCACCATAAGGGAGATTGTGTTTTGTAATGAAAAATATGACAGTATAACCCTAGTATAACTACAGCTACTTCATTAGAGGACACTTCATGCTATTTTGTTTCATATAAACAGTGCAGTACATGTATGTGCTCTGAGGAGGCTTTATTAAAATAGCCATTCTAATACAGCTAAATTTGTAAAATTTACTATTGTATAGACTGGATTTTTTAGATGAAAGGTAACAAGATACTTGATTTTGTGAAGCTTTACAATGTCATATCATGATCAACAGGGCTCATGTGAGCTGAAATGAAAATCTGGGTAATAGTGGCCTGTTGTAATGGAGATTCGTTTTTTTTCATATTAAAACCAGTTGTTCTAAGTGAAATGCTGATATAAGATCTGAACCACTTTGTATTTCTTTTGCATCGCTGCTAGGGCAGATATTTGCTGAAAACAAAATCATGGAGCTGGAGCCAGATTCAAATGTTATTGTTTGAGTGGCAGTCAGTCCTAGAATATACTAGCTGAAATGTCGAATGGTGTGTGGACATTCCTAAGTCTTTTGGCATCTTTTTGTGTGTATTACAGGACGCTTCATGCGACACTTGAATATTGTATCAGTCCATTCTTTTGACGATCACGTATTAACCAAGATTTTTACTGCAGTTGCTGATTGGCACTTCAGCAAAGGCTTTGAGCCTATGTTTATAAGGTAACATGTATATTTCCTGTAACACCTTTGTCTTATTTTCTCCCGTGGTTTATCTGACGAAGGTAAAATTGTATCTCTTTTCCTTCTTAAGGCTGGGTAAGGTAATGGTGCAAGCGACAATGGTGATTTATAAAATGGCAGTTGATAATTTTCTACCAACTCCGTCAAAATCCCACTATGTTTTTAATCTACGAGATTTTTCCAGGGTTATTAAAGGAGTACTGCTCTGTCCGCACACTCATTTGCAAGTAAGTTCTAATTTAATTAACTTGCTGTAAGAAAGAGCAATAGCAAAAGTGAATTATTTTTATAGTATCAGTAAGAAAACATCTCAAAATACATGAACTGTGATTTCACCAGATTTGCAAGGTTTAAAATCAAGATAATCCCTGAAGACGTTGCTATGTATTTTCTCTCTGTCTCAGAAGGAGACAGCTGTCATTTTAGTATTCTTTACTTGTGTTACAGTTGGGCCCAGAGGGCCAAGGCCCATCTGTTAAGGCCTATACATCAAGTCAGACAGTCCCTTCTCTTAAATTTGCAAACTAAATATACAAAAGAAACAAACAGGGGAGAAGACTCAGCATCTCCTCTGCAAATGGCAAGCTCATCAGTGAACAGGACAATAATTTAGCCCCAGTTTTGCCTGTTGTCACAAACCACAAATGAATACTGATGAGTGTGGTTTTTCTTTCGTACGCTTCTTTTATCTGTTTTTGGTAAAATATCAGATTAAAGGAGTATTAAAAGTTTTATTTTTGTTGGGGGTGTGTTTTTGGCTGAGAAACAGAACCAAACAACTACAAGCTATTCAGGAGAGATCTTAGCCAGGAATAGGTTTTGGGCAGGGCTTGGGTTTGAAAAGATTTGAAAGATTTATTCTTTACTTTTTGTTGGAAGGGTGGGGAGATTTGATACAGTTGAGGAAAAAGTTTGACATCAGAGACCCAGTTTGTATTGGCAGGAAGGACAAGATGGTAACTAGTAAGGAAGCCAGTGAAGTCAGCAGAAGCTGAGCCCTGTGCTAAATGGCTTGGAACTGAAAGATTCCCACAGAGTTTGGTACGAGATATGGCAGGGTCCAGATGGACATTTCTGTCCTTTTCCATTTAAACAAATCCTGCCTGAGCTATATTTACCTGTTTTCTTGTATTTACATCTTCAGGATGAAGATAAACTGATCAGACTCTGGATTCATGAGGTTTACCGGGTTTTCTATGACCGCTTAGTTGATGATGAGGACAGGAAGGTATTCTTTGAGATGGTACAAGAGACAACATCCAATGTCTTCAATCAGAGCTTTGATAAGGTATTTCTGGGTAATGTGCTAGGATCAAGAATGAGGCTGCTGGATTTTCAGAAGTACTTAGATGTTGAGATTATAGTAATATTGGACAAATTTTGAATTACTTTGATCAATGCATTTAAAAACTGGATGGTCTTCTATTCACTATCTAGTAATATACATATTCTTAGAAAAGTTAATATAAATTACTTCATATCAGAATGGTTCCTAACTTCAAAAGAATCTGTGTTGGTACAGAGGACTGTCTGGAATAAATGTCTTCCACAGTATTTAGCTGGGCTTTTGCTTAAATTAGTATTTGGGTGAGCCAATGCGAGTAGTGGGTAGTTTTATGAGAAAGTCTTTTTGGAACTGATCTTATATCTGACAGCAAAACATCTCTGTGAAGTAAGCAGATTTGGAAATCTGCATGCCAACCCACAGCATATTCCCCATTTAGATGTGATTTTGTGTTGGTTTTTTTTATCCTGACTAAGGTAATAACTAGAATAGCTGGAAAACAGTGCTTCCCACGGTATTATTACTATGTAGGTAAGAATGACTATGACTTTAAGGAAAATAATTCTTTACTTTTCTCTAGGTGCTGAGTCATCTCTCACCTACTGGAGAAATCTCTGATGATAATATTCGCAGCCTGTTCTTTGGAGACTATTTGAAGCCAGACAGTAATGTAAAAGTGTATGATGAAATCACTGACTTAAAGCAACTGACAACTGTGATGGAATACTACCTTGAGGAATACAACAATATGAGCAAAGCACCAATGTCCTTAGTCATGTTCAAGTTTGCTATTGAGCATATCTCACGGATATGTAGGGTATTGAAACAGGATAACGGACACCTGTTGTTGGTGGGGGTTGGTGGGAGTGGTCGACAAAGTGCTACCAAGCTCGCCACCTACATGAATAACTTTGAACTCTTTCAAATTGAAGTTATGAAGTCCTATGGAGTCAGTGAATGGAAAGAAGATGTTAAACGAGTCATGCTGAAAGCAGGCGTTGGTAACAAGAATGTGTCCTTTTTGTTCTGTGATAATCAAATAAAGGATGAAGCATTTGTAGAAGATGTCAACATGCTTTTAAATACTGGCGATGTGCCTAATATCTTTGCAGCAGATGAGAAAGCTGAAATTGTTGAGAAAATGCAGGGAGCAGCAAGGACTGAAAACAAGAAAATTGAAGCCACTCCCCTTGCTATGTACAATTTCTTTATTGAAAGAGTGAAGAAAAATTTGCATATTGTCTTAGGTCTGTACAGAGTGTGTTACTTCTCAGAATGTTTTTTCTTATATTTGTTTTTTTTCTACTTCCTAACTGCAGACAGACAGGTGACAATCGTGATTTTTTTTATTTTTTATTTTTCCTAGCCATGAGTCCTATTGGAGATGCATTTCGGAATCGATTACGGATGTTCCCTTCACTGATAAACTGCTGCACCATTGATTGGTTCCAAACCTGGCCAACAGATGCTTTGGAAATGGTTGCTAACAAGTTTTTGGAGGATGTCGAACTCGAAGATCGCATTAGAAAAGAGTATGGGTTAATCTGTCAAGAAACATACGAAACGCAAATATTTGTTCCCCTTCCCCTCGCGCCACCAACATACTTGATCAGGAAACTGTCCTTATTAATGGACATAGCTAAGCTAACTCTGGGATTTCCGTGACAGTCAAAGATATCTAGTCTTTCTTAGAAAGGCATCTAAAATTTATAATGGAGAAATAACAGTTCTGCCTTTACTGACGCTGATATAAATTTGTAAGCTTAGAGTTATTTCCTCACGATTAAGATAAAGACAGATTGTATTTTCATAATAATGTGGAAAAATTTTCTCTAGGGTTGTGTCAATGTGCAAATATTTCCAAGAAAGCACGAGAGAGCTCTCGATCAGCTATTACGCTACGCTGCGAAGACACAACTATGTCACACCAACTTCATACCTAGAATTAGTTCTTACCTTTAAGACTCTGCTGAATAGCAAGAGGCAAGAAGTTGACATGATGAGAAGTCGTTATCTTATGGGACTTCAAAAACTTGACTTTGCATCCTTACAAGTAAGTTTCATATGAACACACTGAATATGTGCTATGTGCATACTTTAGCATAGAGTCTGTATAAGCTGATTAAAACCTGTAAAAATAAAGTGTATTAAATTCCCTCTTCACTATATTTATGATGCTGTTGCTAATTTTCTATAGAAAGCCAGCAACAAAAGTTAGATTATCGCGTAGTCATTTTAAGAAATTGTGGTGTGTAAATTAAGAAATTGTGGTGTGTAAATTCATGTTATAACACTTAATAAAAGATTATTTGGTGTTCCATAAACCAAAACTGTCTAAGGAGAAAAATACAATTAATCAATTTATTTCTCATTATCGAAATTAAGTGGATCATAAAAAAGCGAGCATATTGCATGGATGATAAATCCTTTTAAAAAAACTATTCAGTTAAATAAAACAGCTCTTAGTAAAACCAGGATAGAGAACTATTTTAATAATTATTTAGATCAAATGTCTGTTTTTAGATTGTATTAATATAACATCTTCTGCTCTTTCTTCCTAAGACATGACGATGTGAAATGCATGCAATGTTTACACAGATTTCCTCCTGATTTCCTGTTATGTTCCTCAGATTGCAGAGATGCAGAAAGAACTGACTGCCCTTCGGCCCAAACTAATTCAAACTTCTGCTGAAACAGACAAAATGATGATCCGGATTGAAAAGGAAACAGCTGAAGTAGATGCAAAGAAGGAGCTAGTGTCAGCAGATGAAAAAGAGGCGAATGAAGCAGCAGCCGTTGCTCAAGCTATTAAGGTAGCGCACCAGGGCTTGAGCCTGGAGCAGTGGGTTCCAAGTCTTTCCAAGTAAATGGAAGTTGTGATGATGTGTTAATGGCATGATCCAAGCTTTTACACTAACAAAGTTGCAAGAGATGATGAATGACATGTTCCTAGTATAAACAAGGTAATTTTTGGCTGTTTAGACTATGACTGGATCTCACAGTCCTGCATAGCTTCTCTTTCCAGCTCTCATCCTGAAAGCTGTATAGCTCTTATTTCTGTCGTAATATACTCTCCTCCTCAAGAGATTCAGTGATGGCATTATACTGTTTCCAGGAGCAAAGATAGTTCATTTAGAGTTAGCTGAGGTAGTTGGGTGTAGCACTGCATGGAGCCCTATTAGGCATGATCTAAGAGATGCTACCATAGCCAGATGTCTGGAGCACAGCATTTCCTGGCAAGAGCTTCAGGATTCCTCAATTATTTTATTTTGTAACTAGCTGGAAATGTCAGTGGTAGATAAGGTAGATAAGGTAGATAATTACTGAGATCTGTGTACATGATAAAGAAGTTAAGTTACACAGTACATATTTTTTAGCTAAGCAGCGCTGTAAGATTTAACTAAGAACAACTGTATCTGACCTGTATTTTAATTCTCCATGTCAGGCCAGAGAGACGTTGATCTTGAAAGGTTGTCTGGCTTTTCCAGCTATTAGTTCAGCTTACAGAAGTTACTGATTTCTCTGCAAACCTGCCCTGTTTAAACTGCACAGATGAATTTTGAAAGCAGTTCTCTCCTCTTAAGAAACGATGTTGTGGAGAGTCTTTTTGTTAGGTACTTAGACGCAGAGAAGGTTCTCTGAGGCTGTGCTGTAGTGGGGTCAGGTTGCAGACCTGGTATTTCATGAGGAGTTACAGGCTTCTGCCCCATGTCTTAACAGGATGAATGTGAAGGAGACCTGGCCGAGGCCATGCCAGCTTTGGAGGCAGCGCTTGCAGCTCTCGATACCTTGAATCCTTCAGACATCTCTCTTGTGAAATCCATGCAGAATCCACCTGGTCCTGTTAAGCTCGTCATGGAGAGTATCTGTGTCATGAAGGGAACTAAACCAGAGAGAAAGCCCGATCCAGGCGGCAGTGGTAATGCTGTGGTATTTGTTGTCCCTGCCCTAGGAATGCTTGGGGTGCTGCTGTGTTGTACCCCTGAAGTGCTGCAATGCAGCCCTGTGCGTTAGGAGCACATTTTGCCAGCAATGACTTCTAACTACCTTGATGAGCTAAGGAGCTGCTTTTGCCATTGTAATGTTCTGCCCTTGCTTGACACTGTTGTACAAGCTTTGTAAATACAATCCCAGTCAAAGTAATCTCTTCAATTTGCTTTGTAAATATGATCCCAGCACAAAGTAATCTCTTCAGTTTGCTTTAACCTGATCTTGAGATTTGCATTTCCTTGAAGAACTCTGGGAGCTGGAGATGTGCTGTGCACCATGTGCCTGTATTTTCCCCTCATAAATTTCATTTATGCTAGGAAGCAGAATTCTAGCTATACCTCTGCCATAGGTAGTTATTCTAACAAGCTCTTTCTGTGTGGATTATGTTGTTATTGCAAGATTGCACAGGATATGCGAGGTAGGAGAGGAGAGACCTTTTTCTTTTACTTTTCTACCTTATGGTCCCTACAGTTTAACCCTTCATAACTGAAAATAAGAATTCTATAAATATCTCTTGTCCAAAACATAGTTTCACATAGTTATTGATTTATCTAATGAACTATGTTAAGAAAGACTGTATAGTAATTTGTTTCCCTTATTTTGCTTAGTTGTTTTAGAATTAAAATGTAATTAATAAATATGACATAGGTTAGGGATGCTGAAGGTCCTGTCCTAATTTCTTTGGGTAATGATTTTCCCAAACTAGTTAACAGTGGTTGCGTAGTAAAATTCTGTTGCAAAATCATTGCCGTTAAACCTTCATGTTATTTTTCAAGGTTTTATTTTTCACTTTGAACATACATTTTTTTTAAAGCCTGATTTTAGTATTATTTGTGATAAAGGTAAAATGATAGAAGACTACTGGGGACCATCTAGAAAAATTCTTGGCGATCTGAAATTCCTTGAGAGTTTAAAGACGTATGACAAGGATAACATTCCTCCTGCTGTAATGAAGAAAATTAGAGAGAAGTTTGTTAAACATCCAGACTTCGAGCCAGCTCTCATAAGAAATGTCTCATCTGCCTGTGAAGGACTATGCAAGTGGGTGCGAGCCATGGAGGTATATGACCGCGTTATAAAAGTGGTTGCCCCAAAGCGCGAACGTTTGAAAGATGCAGAAGGATTACTGAACGTTCAAATGCAGAAGCTAAAAATGAAACAAGCAGAACTTAAGGAGGTGGTTGATCGCCTCCAAGCTTTGAATGATGAGCTTGACAAGATGAACAACCAGAAGAAAGAATTAGAAGATAATATTGAACTCTGTTCACAAAAGCTTGTGAGAGCTGAACAGCTAATTAGTGGTCTTGGTGGAGAGAAAGATAGGTGGGCAGAAGCTGCACGACTATTAGGAATTAGGTACATAGACCTTATAGGAGATGTGTTGTTATCATCAGGAACCGTGGCTTATTTGGGAGCCTTTACTGTTGATTACCGCCTAAAATGTCAAATGCAATGGCAGGCCCTGTGCAATGAAAAGAACATACCATGCTCCAGTGATTTTAGCTTAAGTAATACGTTAGGGGATCCAGTCAAAATCCGTGCATGGCAGATTGCTGGATTGCCAGTTGATTCTTTTTCCGTTGACAACGGCGTAATTGTTTCCAATTCAAGAAGATGGGCTTTAATGATAGATCCTCAAAGGCAAGCTAACAAGTGGGTAAAAAATATGGAGAAAAATAACAGGCTGTCAGTTATCAAATTATCTGACACACATTATGTGAGGACATTAGAAAATGCTATTCAGCTTGGAACACCAGTCCTGCTGGAAAATATTGGTGAAGAACTAGATCCTGTCATAGAACCCATTTTATTAAAGCTAACATTTAAACAACAAGGAGTAGAATACATGAAATTAGGGGAAAATATAATTGAATATTCAAGAGATTTCAGGTTTTACATAACAACTCGCTTAAGAAATCCTCATTATCTTCCTGAAGTGGCTGTGAAAGTTTGTCTGCTCAACTTCATGATTACACCTTTGGGTCTTCAGGACCAGCTTCTTGGAATTGTAGCTGCAGAGGAGAAGCCTGAGCTAGAAGAAAAGAAAAATAAACTGATTATAGAAAGTGCAGCCAACAAGAAACAACTAAAGGAAATAGAAGATAAAATCCTGGAGGTTCTTTCCAGTTCAGAAGGAAACATCTTAGAAGATGAAACAGCAATTAATATTTTGTCTTCATCCAAAAAGTTATGTGAAGAGATCTCCAAAAAGCAAAAGATTTCCTCTGTAACTGAGATGGAAATAGATTCTACTCGAATGAGGTATAAGCCAGTTGCTATTCATTCAGCTATTGTCTTCTTCTGCATCTCTGACCTTGCAAACATTGAACCTATGTACCAGTATTCATTGACTTGGTTTATTAACTTGTATGTTCAATGTATTGCTAAGAGCAAGAAGAGTGAAGATCTAGAAGAAAGAATTAAAAATATAACTGACCATTTCACAGTAAGCATCTATAATAATGTCTGTCGCTCGCTGTTTGAAAAGGATAAGCTGTTATTCTCCTTCCTACTGACAGTAGGCATTATGAAGGGAAAAGACCAAATAGATGATGAGGTTTGGCGTTTCCTACTGACAGGAGGTGTTGCTCTTGATAATCCTCACCCCAATCCAGCTCCAGATTGGCTGTCTGACAAATCGTGGGCTGAGCTCGTACGTGCATCTAGTCTGACAAACCTCCAGGGACTAATGGAACATGTAAGAGAGAATTTTTCAAAGTGGAAAATGATATATGACTCTGTAAGACCCCATGAAGAAGCCTTCCCAGATACATGGAGCACACTGATGGGGTTAGATCGCATGGTTATTCTCAGATGTTTGAGGCCTGACAAAATTATTCCAGCAGTACAGAAGTTCATAATGGAAAACATGGGAAGAACATTTATTGAACCACCTACTTTTGATCTTGGAAGAAGCTACAGTGATTCAAATTGTTGTGCTCCTTTGATTTTTATATTATCACCAGGCGCTGATCCTATGGCAGGTGAGATTGGTATCAGAAAAACCTTTTTTTTTTAGTCTGGTTAAATGTTACTGATTGTCAGTGAGTATGAAATGTAAACCCCTTCATGTGATCTTTAAAGTGACAATTCAGCAATCGTGGAATATCAAACATTTGCACCTGCCCATATGTAAGCAATGATAGTAAAATTGCTAGAGGGTGGAATGAATGTAGTGGTGATGAAATGTCTCTGAGAAGCAATTTAAGGATTTAAAAGCTTGTAACATTGAGATCAGTTTATAATTTATTCTTGCATTATGATTCTTTCAGTGGGTGTTTGGGACTTGGCCCAGTCATCGTTGCAGCCCCTCCTCCAGAAAGTTTCCTCCCTCTCAGATCCTAATTAAGTGGTGTATCTGACCACACTTAAAACCACATCTGTTAAATGTCCTGTAAAAAAGAACCATCAAGATTATTTTTAAACCTGGTTTTCTGCCAAAAGAATTGTAATAAGGAGCCATACCATAAGTACATATTTGCAGGAGGGTACTGGTTTTGATGGCAAAGCTGGAGGGTTATTTTTAACCAGATCTAAAGATCTGTTTTACAGCTCAACCCCCATAAACAATTGTTCCCATGCAACAGGAGTAGAGAACTGTAGGGGAGGCTGGAACTGAGCACTCAGGGATAAAGGAGCGGACAAGTATTTAACCTGGCTAGATTTTGCTGGTTTGTTTTTTTTTGTATTGGTTTTTGTTTTGTTTTGAGGTTTTTAATATTAATTTATGTATCTATATTTTAGCATATGCCTCAGAAACACAGTGATTGATACAGCAATATTTGTTGACTTGTTGCCCTTTAATTACTTAAAATGATGTATATAAGATAAATCTGTTTTCTAATAGACTTTGTCTTTGTTTGCATTTGTGAAACTTCCCATCATAGGTTTGCTAAAATTTGCTGATGATGTTGGCATGGGAGGCATGAGCACCCAAACTATTTCGCTTGGACAGGGCCAAGGCCCAATAGCAGCAAAAATGATTTATCAGGCTATTACTGATGGCACCTGGGTAGTGTTACAAAACTGCCATCTTGCAGTTAGCTGGATGCCTGCTTTGGAAAAAATCTGTGAGGAAGTTATAGTGCCTGAGAACACCAATGATAAGTTCAGGTAGGAGTTTTAATATTTTGCTCTTTTTAATGGGAGTATTTTTCGTTTGCTGAAGACACTAGTTAAAAATGAAACTTGTTTTGTGTGATCAACTAGGTATAACATATTGTTTTTGTGCAGTGATAAAATGAAGATACCTGATTAAGGTGTCATCTTTTCTACCTGTCCAATATAATCTACTTTATGCCTGCATTTTAGAAAAAAATGAGATGTTAACAAGTAGTAAAACTTAGTCTACTGTAGATCAGTACTGAGGATTTGTCGATATTGACTTTTCTTGATAATGTACTTTTAAAAATTCTTTTCAGGTTGTGGTTAACCAGTTATCCATCAGAAAAGTTTCCTGTTAGTATCCTCCAGGATGGCATTAAAATGACCAATGAGCCTCCAAAAGGAGTTAGAGTGAACATGCTTCGATCATACCTTAACGACCCCGTCTCTGACCCTGTGTTCTTCAGGAGTTGCCAGAAGCCAGAAATGTGGCAAAAACTGCTGTTTGGCCTTTGCTTTTTTCATGCTATTGTGCAGGAAAGGAGAAACTTTGGCCCACTGGGTAAGGTTTAGATTATTTTGCAGGTTGTTTCAAAAAGATTCATAGTTTTGAAATGCATTACTGGACCCTCACTGTAAAAAGGCAGTATTGTTGTTAGCAGTCTTGCAAGAGTGGAATCTGTATTGCACAAAACATAATAAAGTTTAAAAGCTGTTATTTGCAGAGATTCTTATTCAGGCAAAGCTGCTCTTGAAGCTACTAGAAGTATTACCCTGGAGGAGGACTAGAAAGTACCTGTTTTCCAAGTAAATATGTTATACAGTAGTTACAGTAAATTATAGCTCACTAAGTTATTAATTTTTACTAAAGTTCTTACCATCAAATCCAGTTTCATTTTAAATGTTCATAATTAAAGATGTGTCTTCAATTCTGCTTTTGTTATTTATGTGTATACTTCGTTTAATCAAAGCTAGTGTTTATGTTTCTTGGTGTGAAACAAAATGACATAGCTGTGGTGTGATGCTCATAACAGCAATGAAAAGATACGTTTTGGTAAGATTTATGCTTCAGCTTTTTCTATGATCTTGGAATATTTAGAAAACCATATAACATTTCTATGTAAAATGTAGAAATGTATGGGATTATAGATTCCATTTTTACAACTATATAAAGCTTACATTCTCCACTGGCGTACATGAAGTTCTCAGCCTTCCATTCCAACTGAGTCCGTCTTCGCCATAACAGGTTACCCTTGCGAAGTGTCCTTATTTTAATAGGCAGCTGTTTAAGTAAATACTAGACTGCCAGTATGAAGATACTAATTTATTGTTTTAAAGTAAACATACTTTTTTTAAGTGTCAAAGAGATTATTTTCAAAAGCAACACCTACTGCTTAATGTGACCAGCTGTCTGGTGGAAGAAGGATAGTTGCAGCAATAGCCCTATTTTTGGTTTGTGCTAGGGGTGCAGGTTTTCTGAATGATTCTCTTATCTGGAGTATGCTCCTGTGTGTTGTTTGGGGTTTTTTGTTTGTTTTTCTTGTACTGTTACGCTAAATATCATATACAAAGAGCACTAATAGCTGGGCAGATTGATTAAAAATTAAAATCAATGAATTAAAAATCCTGTTTTCATTGTCTCCGAATAGCAACAGATTAGCTGAAAGCTGTGTTCTGTTTAAGGTAAAATACAATTTTTCAGGAGTGTGTGATGCCAAAATGTCTGTGCTTATGTTTTAATTATAGAGAATTATGGTAGAAGTGCCTTAGGATACAATGTTGTTATGGAGTCGTATTGTCCCTGTGATAAACAGCCTGGTAAATTCCAGGGCTCCTTTTAGATACTGTCTGGAAGCTATCATCTGCAGCTCTGTAGTAGCAGTACAGTACCAATACCATCATTTCTTGAGCATGGTTATGAGTACAGTGCACCAATGCCCCCGTCTGTCTTTTCGGAATTGAACAGGCTGGAATATTCCATACGAGTTCAACGAATCTGACCTCAGAATCAGTATGCAGCAGATCCAGATGTTTCTGAATGAATATGAAGAAATCCCATTTGAAGCTCTGACATATCTAACAGGTACAGGCATTACGCCCTCTAACATGTGCTGACTTTGCTAGGCACTTTCAGCTGGTACAGTGATCAACTGATGAGTTCTTGGCAAATTGAGTGGATTCCATTCAAGTTTACTTTCTTAGCCTTCCAGACAAGGTTGGATCCCAGAGCCTCAGGTGTTATTGCTGCCTTGGCTCATATATCGCTGGAAGAATTACTAATGATCCAGCAAACCTCCTGGTCTTTGTTTCATATATGTCAGATAAAAATGTTGATGGCCTCTGTTTTACCTTAGCTGATCAATATGGTCCTGGCACAGTGAGCAGTGGCAGTTTCCCAGACGATGTGATGATACTCAGCAGTTTCAAGCAGGAGCTGTTGGCCAATGTAAATAACTTGGTTGCTGTGTCTGTTCAGTTCTCTTTCTCCAGAAATTTAGCTGCTTCTTGGCACATCCTTTGTCATCCTCATAAAGATAATTCCTGACTTTTGGTAATATTATGATTAGCTTTATGAAAATTAATTTTGAAAGTTATGATTAATGTAATAATTAAGAGCTTTTAGCCGTTTTCTGTACTTTCAGTCACTGTAAACCTCCCCTTATTGTTTTCTCATTACTTAAATCTCTCCAACCCTTTCTGCACAAGGGTATTGTGTATTTGTGATCCCTTGTTTTCTACTGTATACATACATAATCAGGTTAAGTTTGCATGAAAGGAACAAGACAAGGATCAGCTATATAGCACTGTGCAGATTTTGACTGTTCCAAAAACTTAAGAGAATTTTAAGCAAAAGAGTTGCCATTTAAAACATGACATTATTTACTGTGGCATGAGCAGCAACTTCTCAGACCAACTCGCAGCATATCTTAAAGCTTTCATCATAGAGACATACAAACCTTGCCGATAGTTCCAAAGGTGTTACAGTGCCTAATTTCCATTGAGTCAGTTGAAGTGTAGGACCTAAAAACGTTTGAAGATCTGGATCTTTGGAATTTCAACTTACTGGACTATGTATTATTGAAAACTATTTTTATTTGTTGATTGACTTACATTTTTTTATTCTGGCTTTCTTTGTCCTTTCCCAGGGGAATGTAACTATGGAGGTAGAGTAACAGATGATAAAGACAGGCGTCTTCTCCTGTCCCTGCTTTCAATAGTTTATAGCAAGGATATAGAGCAGGACAAGTATATGCTTACAGCTGGAGATGAGTACTACATCCCACCACATGGCCCATATGAGGTGAGAAGATAAGGAATGTAAATTCTTTCTTATTAGGAAAAACCTTATCTACCTTGTACTTTGAGATACTGAGTAGAACAAATAGAAAATAAAAAACCTAAGATCACAAAGCCATGCCAGAATATGTCTTATGTATAAAATATGAATCTGGTACTTAGTATCTAACACACCCCAATGGAGATATAGCGATCATCCAATATTCTGATGTGTGTTGATGCAAAGAGCCACCCTTCTGCAGCTTTCTAGTACAGTTCTAGAAAGCCAGTAGGAGTCAGGCTTCAGGATTTTACAGGGTACTTCTGCACCCTCTTGCAACCACTTTTGCCTTAAAAGCAGTGATCGGGATGAGGAGGTGGAATGGCTGGTGTAGTACTCAGTTTTTATCCCTTTTTCCATTCTAACAATTGTATAGAGATAGTGAATGTGCTCAAATCCCACCTATTTGTGTAGCCTGCAGCTGTAGGGGTGATACACAGAGCATCCTACCCTCTTCTGTGATTCCTACCAGCGCTCTTTTTATATTTCTAATGTATGCTCTTGCTTTTTCTTGCAACTTACATGAGGGTGCTAAGAACAACTCCTCAGTGAGTCTTTGAATCACTCAAAACTTCTATATTTATCTCTGTGGACTGAGTAAGCCAATTCCTGGATGTGTTTAACTGAGAACTAATGTGTTTGATTGTAAATGGGAAGGTTCTGTCCAACTTGGTTTTACTGATCATTTAGCATTGTGTTTTTCTGGTATCTAAATGTTTCTTTTACAGTCTTACATTGAATACATACAAAGCTTACCAACTACAACACACCCTGAAGTGTTTGGACTTCATGAAAATGCAGACATCACCAAGGATAACCAGGAGACTAACCAGCTTTTCCATGGAGTGCTCCTGACTTTGCCTAGAGAAGCAGGGGGAGGTGGCAAATCCCCTCAGGTAACTGGGGAAGAAAGGTCAACTTGGACTCTCGAAAGGTGCCCTTTCCTGTCATGCCCTACGTTTCAGAGTAATCCAGCACCTCTCATCACATGACACTGGCTTTGGGAGTAGATGTGGGCGTCCCTGTAGAGAAACAGACAAATTTAGCAAAGAACCTTTAAAGATGGAAAATACCCTAATGACTTTGAATTCAAACAGGTTAATACCACACAACCCTACCTGGCTGTGCAGAACATGCAGTTTGAATAAGAATGTTTCTTTCATACTTCATGTTTTAGAGTAGCAGTGAAGTGTTTCACTTCAATCATAAATTGTAGTTAGAGCAATCACTGTTGGTAAAGCACCTCAAATCGCATCCTGCAGGATTGTCTGGTGAATGTATTCTCTTATGTCTAACATGCTGTAAGTATGTAAGCTTCTCCTGTGGCTGGAGTCTTCACAGAATCACAGAATGTCAGGGGTTGGAAGGGACCTTGAAAAATCATCTGGTCCAACCCCCCTGCCAGAGCAGGATCACCTACAGTAGGTCACACAGGAACGCATCTTCATATGGTCTTCCCATCATTTCCCCCAGGCTGCATGCTTTGCCTTTTCCTTCATTTTGGTAGTAGTAGGATTATGCTTGTGTGCCCTGCTACGTGCTTCCTTGAAGCTGCTGAAAACGTTCTTGCAAATCAAACCAAAATTACTAACAGATTTTAAATTACTGAGATGGGAAAAGGAGCAAGCATGCACATGCACAGACAGGCAGGATGATGTACAAAGAAAGTAAGTGCCTTTTAAGCCTTATTTCTTTGGGAAAATGGACTAAAGTACCTATGTGGTTATGCAGAAAAAAATAGAAAATCTATAGTGTTTTGTGGAATATATTGATTAAAAATAGGTGAAAAAAAAGGGAACTTCTTAATTCACTGCAAACTTGTGATTTCAGGAAACTGTTGAAGATCTGGCGTGTGACATCCTGTCCAAGTTACCAAGTGGCTTTGATCTTGAAGAGGTTATGCAAGCATACCCAGTACTTTATGAAGAGTCCATGAATACAGTTCTTAGGCAAGAACTAATTAGATTTAACAGGTATAGCTCAGTGTTCTGTGTAGCACTACTCATAATGAAATATGCTTATGTTCACCAGAGTTAGACACTCACAAGCCTTAAACATTTATAAGCCTCTCACAATAAATTGTTCTTAACATGATAGATTCTGCTTTGGATGAACCTTTTAAAAGGCAGCTTGAAAGCTGCAGGTGAATATAGGATTATACTTGAATATAGAAATAGTACCTATATTCTTTGAGTATGAACTTAAATCTGATTTGAATTCGTGGTGTTGAGTTAAAGGAGCTTACTTTATTCTTTCTAAGTCAGACCCAGGCCCCAATATTTACAGCTCACTATGTTAATTAGCGTTACAATCTTTAAAGCTTTGGTCACTTGATTTTTCCCTTGGCTATAAAAGGAATTTTCACTATCTTTCATTTTTCTGTGTATGGTTCTTCTTTGTTTACTTCTCTGAAGATAAGGAAGAGTTTTGACAAGTACAGGTCGGATAAGGAATTTCTGACAGGACATTTTATTAGTTTTGATTTGCCCTTTGTTCAGGTTAGACTCGGGTCTTTAGCCAGATAGTAAGAATTAAATACTGAGATGACGATTTCTTTGATTGATTTATCTGAAGGCTTACTGAAGTTGTTCGGAGCAGCCTCATTAGTTTAGGCAAAGCCATTAAAGGCCAAGTATTGATGTCATCTGAACTTGAAGATGTCTTCAACAGCATGCTAATAGGAAAAGTACCATCAATGTGGTCTGCCAAATCCTATCCATCGCTGAAGCCACTGGGAAGTTATGTGTCTGACCTCCTCTGTCGTTTGGTCTTCTTCCAGGTATGCTAAACTGGGACCAACAGGTCTGAGACCTCAGTAGTTGAAAGCTGAATGGGTAAAATGTGTATCAGTACTGTCCTCACTCGGCAGTACCCTTACAGCTTCACATTGTGAACTACTTGCACATACTCGTGACTGCACACTGCATTAACAGCATGGCAATAAACTGGGTAATTGCTCAGCAGGGTGAACTGGGAGTATAATCCTCTGGTGCTAATCCAGTGCTGCATTTGGCATTCTCCATTTTTCCGTTTCTAGAAGATGCATTTTACTTTGTGTTGATGCATTAACGACATCCCTGCTCAAAGGACACTGAACCAGGTGTGAGACTGCTTTAGAAATAGTGAATACTATTAAATTTTATATGTGTGACTGTAAATATCTTTCAGGTTTAATAAAAAATGACACCACTTCCACACACACTTTCGACAAGCTGTTTCATTCCTTACTCACTGTTCCGTTATTTCCCTTTCATTCTTAGCTCTCCCTTTAAATTAATTAAAATTCCAAGGGTACCCTAAGTAGCTGAGGTATTGAGATGTAGTGAAACCCTGTACAAGTCAGGGCAGGAGAAAGCTAGAAAGAAGTGACTGAAAGATTTGTATAAGCAGCACAGTTTCCTGTTTGCTGGACCAAAGTACCATGTGGGCTTCTTTTGACTTCAAATAGCTTCGTGTGGGGACATTCTGCCCTTCCCTTGCTTTTCCTACTGCCAGTCCAACAAAGATGTGGCCCAAGATCTTGTCTGGCGTCTTTGTACTGGAATGATTTCCTCTACTAAGATCTGATGTGTTGGCTGATGTGTACCCTCAGTTTGGCCTTTTTTGTAGAATCACAGAATGGGTTGGGTTGGAAGGGACCTTAAAGATGATCTACATCCAACCACCCAGCCATGGGCGGGGACACCTTCCACAGACCAGCTTGCTCAAAGCCCCGTCCAAGCTGGCATTTCATGTTAGTTAGGGGTTTGGTGCTTACAAGAGGGTAAAAGAGGGTATATTGGTAAAAGTGTCCAAATTCAATACTATTTCTTCTTTTTGCTGCCTAGCATCTAGACTTACCAAAATAGGCTTATGTGACTTTCTGAATTTTCTTTCTCTGTAGCACTGAGTTCTGGTTGTTTCGGGATGAACGATTATTTT
The DNA here is from genome assembly GCF_000703405.1 of Apaloderma vittatum. NCBI lineage: Eukaryota > Metazoa > Chordata > Aves > Trogoniformes > Trogonidae > Apaloderma > Apaloderma vittatum. The sequence goes on along the minus strand of NW_009699019.1, from coordinate 15,040 downwards.
TGTTGTCATCATGACAGACTATGTGATTTGTTGTCTCTGAAAAATATAGAACTCTAACAGTAGTATCCAGAGGGTCCCATCCCTTTTCTGGTGAATTGGCATAGTGAAGCCACATATGTATTTTTCTTATGTTTGTTTTTTCTTTCCATATTCAGGATTGGGTCATCAATGGGCCACCCACAGTCTTTTGGCTCTCAGGGTTCTTCTTCACTCAGTCTTTTTTGACCGGTGTTTTACAAAACTACGCCCGAAAATACACCATCCCAATTGACCATATTGGATTTGAATTTGAGGTAAGAATATGCAGAGGAATCTTGTTTTTCTCAAACAGCTTGAAACATGTTCTGGGGCAGCAAGGAATAGAGTTTGCAAAGGAAAAAAATATTTATTTAAAGGATCAATTTCAGACTGTCACTTAGGGGATTTAATATACTCAGGTAAAAATAAAATCAAACAATGGTTTAATCGTTCTAGGTGATAAAACAAGAGCACACAATGGAGAAAATGCCAGAAGATGGGGCTTATGTGAGAGGCCTTTTTTTGGAAGGTGCACGATGGGACCGAGAATCCATGGTAATTGGAGAATCATTTCCAAAAATCCTTTATGATTCTTTGCCCATAATTTGGCTGAAACCTGGAGAAAGTTCCAGATTTCTTCATACGAACACCTATTCATGCCCTGTATACAAGACAAGTGCAAGAAGAGGTGTCTTATCCACTACTGGCCACTCAACCAACTATGTTCTCTCGATTGAACTCCCTTCAGACAAGCCCCAGAAACACTGGATAAACCGAGGCGTGGCAGCACTATGCCAGTTAGATGACTGAGAGTATGCAAGTCAAAATCACTGGCATTTTGTTATTAAAAGATATACTTTACTCTACAATGGCTGCAAATATTTTTTTTTTGTATCAGGATATCCTGCTGACTTCAAAACAGCTACCAAATTCCTTTGGTTTTTAGCCATTATCAGCCACTGAGCAAGAGTGAATGAATATAGAACACTATAAACAGGAATTCTGATAAAGGCTGGGCTTTGTCTTGCAATAGATCAGAACGAACAGAACTCCCATCAAACTGTGCCACCCACATCGTTACAAATATTGCGAAATCCTAATGGAACCACCTGTCTGCTATTACGGGGCTTGCCTTTTTTTAAAAAATTAAATTAAATTGGCCCCAAAGAGTTTTGCTGGTGATTTTAATGGGAATCTAATGCATAACTCTTGCAAATAAGACTCTGGATTTTCCTAACACTTCTATGACCCTGGAGTATGTAGGGCAAGGAGGGAGGAGATGAGAATAGTTGACATGTAAAACCAATCCTCAGCTAGAATGAACTGCTAGAGCTGGATTATAAAACTATACTGAAACTTCTTGATGTGCCTCAGAATTTCCATTGAAAACTTCTAGATAGCCATGTGCATTGAGAGCCTGCCATTTCTCAGAGCAGTATGCTCTTCATTTTTAAACTTTTCTATTTCAGTATGATTTACCTACATATCCAAGGTACCTGATAAATGCAGCTGTTTCCTCCTATAGCCTCATTTTATTTCCTCATCTTGCCCTCTTGCATGTTAGATCACCTGAAATTTTGTACTTGTTTAAGCCCTTTCATCAGAGAAGCTCAAAGTAGCTTGCAAACATTAATTAAACTAAAATAGACTGAACATCTTCAAAGAGCTGTGCAGTCATTAACTAATCCCCACAGCATGCTAAGAAGGCACGAAAGATGCATCGTTAGACTTGTGCACACGGCACAAGAGAAGAACAAAGATCAAGGCAAACATTTAAAAAACAACACTGCATAAACATCTGCTAATTTGGGGTCTTGTAATTTTTCTTTTTCATTGCCCAAATTGCAGCATTTTAATGACTTGCTCGAGGCTTCACAGAGATGCAGCTATAATTCCCAGTATCCTGCTACAATCAGTAAGTGATGCTGCTGCAACTCATTAAAACATACCACTCTTGTCATAGGAACTTATCTGTTGTATTGTGCTTTGCTGTTAGAGGTGAAAACAGCATTCATTACTGCTTTATTAACCACTGAAAAAGAATACAGATATTCATAAAACCGCAACTTTTAAGAATGGCAACATACAGGTAACCAAAAAGTGTTGCAGGCACGTCATACAGCGCTGCTCTGCACAAAGATACACACAGGTAATTAGCACAGTATCGTCATCTACCACGTGCACCCGATGCCTCAGCAGCAGCAGAGCAGGCAGGCATTTGGGGCGTTATTATTGTTACGTGGTGACTATGGCAATGGGTATTTGCTTTAATAAAGAGGGCAGAGACGTGCAAGTGTTTCAGCTTACTGGTAGGAAGAAACTACTCTTAACAATTTAGACTAAAAGATTTTTGGCAGAAACAAAACTTGTTTCTGAATGTTGCAGTACGGTCATCCAAATTGACAATAATTTTTGAGAAGAGAATCATGTTTTGGAAGATCTATAAAAAAATCATATTTTCTGATGGATATATAATAGGGTCCCTAAAAAGTGAGATCCCAGGTTGTCTGTAATTTTCTCCAGATCTAAACAGTATTACAAGAACAAACTTGTATTAGTAGGAAGATCAATCACATAACCTAATCCATGTTAACTGGTTTCAGTTCTGTGATACTTCCCTTGGAATAGATGGGGGCGCTGCTACAACTTAATGAGATTTTCCTCACTCCTAGCCAGCACCAAGGGGGTACATTCAGTAGGCAGGTGCTGAGTACATCTTAAATAATTGCATGCTTGCTAATGTGTTAAATTTGGTTTTGTAAGAGCATGGCTTCATAAATTACAACCTTACTAATGATGGACTTAGGGACAAAATTTTTCAGAGAGCAGGTATTATTTAGATACTCAAGGCCAGATACTGTGTCAACAAATTGCTATTGCATTGCCTACCAGCTAGCTTGCAGGAGAGTTTGTGCAACAGGATTTTTATTTCTAAAGAATAAAAAGTGTCATCTATTTATTCTAAATTATTCTAAAGCATTTCCTGAGTAGTGTGATAAACTGGAAAGAGACAGTATTTACTGGAAGAGGAATAAGAGAAAGTGAAGGAAATCTAGGACAGAGTGTACGCTGGCTGAATCCAGCACATTACAAACTCTTGAGAACTCTGAGGTATTTTAAGACATCTTTTTGCAAGTAAAATTAATGTGTAAGAATGACATATTGCACCATTGTTGGGATACTTCTTGACAGAAGAGGTCTGATCCTTGGAATTTAATACAGTGAGTACCAGTTGAGACATCTGCCTATTCGCTGGACTGAATTGCAGATGAATTTTTTTTTTTTTTTAATGAAACTCCTTCCAAATGGTAGTTTGCCAGTTTGACCTCCAAAACTAAAGGACTGTATTTAAGGCAGATTCTCTTTTCGATACAGAGATTAACTTAAGCTGTGAAAGACTTAACAAAAGAGCTGATCTAATCCATCCTTTAGCTAATTTCAATCTTTGCCTTGTGGTGGGACACTAGTTAATAATTTCTTACATACATATTTCAAAAAATTAATGGGTTATCTGTTATTTGAGATCGTCTCAGATAATGTGATGCTGCTACTGCAGTTCAACTTACTAGCTTTTCAGTTAAGGAAGTGGATACTCATTTGAGTTACTTAAGGCTACCTGAGCCTTTTAAAAGTTGCTTATTTATATTTCTCTTCAGAAATAAGCTCAAACTCATATTGTTATTTCAATTTAGTGTACATCTTCTGTAATTGTAGAGATGCTCTTTTGAAATAATCGACATCATATGGAATGTGCTCAGGAAAGAGTTGTGACTATAATACAGATAGTAAATTTAGATTGCTCATTTACACCGCTGTTTATTCACTTGGTGAGTCACAGCATCACCACCTTCATTAGCCATGAGTTTTAACAATTAAAAGCCTAAACTTCCATCTAAAACCCTTGTCTGCACATACTGTTTTGGCTCACTTCACACATCTGTACAGAGGGGTATCAGAACGAGGGGAGGAAGAGGCTGTATTTGCACTTCTTTCAGTGATTAAGCAGTGGGTCTAATCATGTTATTTATTACTGTCTTTATTCCATCTCCCTTTCCTAGACTAAAGCTTTGTTTTGTGTCTTCCTGGCAGCAGAAAATTTGCAAAGCTCCCACTGACAGGCAGAACAATGGCATTTTACATGTTACTTCCCATATGCGGCATTCCCAGGAAATAATTATATGGGAATAGATACCTTTGTGGACTGGAGCCACAACGGGTAGTGAGAAATTGGGCTAGTCAGTACCTGTCCTGCTGACTCGCTTTTCTCATCATTTCCTTGTACATTCTCCTCTGCTTGTATTTTCAGTCTTGTATTCCTGGGGGAGGCACTGTCATTTTGTTCTGAACGTGGCCAGTTTTAACTTATTTTTAAGGTAGACAAGAATATTTCTTTGCCATTGTCTGTACAGGAGCCCAAACAATTGGTGGCCAGTGAAGGGGAAGGTAATTTTGTTTCACTTCCATTCCTGAGGCACCTGTGAAACAAAAATACCCCTTGAACTTAAGAGACTGAAGAGAGAGTTGTCGATACTTTGTTTTAATGAAGTTGGGGTTCTGTCCATAATGTAAAAGTTAAAAACTAACACTAAAATAATAGTTGAGGAAGCCAGTGTGCTGATTATGTTGAAAAGCTACCTATGTAAAAATGCACAGCGAAGACATCCCAAAGCATATTAAGCTTGCTCCCACAGTGATGCCTCAAAGGGAGAGTTTTCAGTCAGTCCATACATGGGCAACTGAAGAACCCAACACTAATGCTTTACTCAGAGTTGTGCAATGGCATTCCAAACTTTGCATTTCACATCCACACCCTCTCCAAAGGACGGGGGAAAAAAAGCTGACATAGACACTCTAGGAGTGGTGGCATTTCTGCCTATCACTTTGCTGCTATCCATTTAGAACCACTGCGTTACCATAAGGATACTATGAAAACTGGAACGTTTCTCCAGGGACAACAGGCAAAGCAGAGATGAGAGGAAGTAATGCAGCTGCATGATGCAGTCACTGTATATTCCCACTTGCATAAGGGAGCTCTGGAGGCACTGTGTCTGCTCAGTTCTCCTGGGCTTTTCTGATTTTTGCTGACCCTTGCCCAAGGCACTGCCTTGAATCATAACTGAGCGTATACAATCCTCAAACCATGGGAGAACCCTGCTACAGATTAACAGAATTTGAAAACTTGCTGTAATTTGTCCTGATGTCAAAGTAATCTTTGTATCACACCTGACTCGTGGAAAAGTGTTATTTTTATTGATGAGTCAGTGGTTGAAAGGTAATAAATACTCGACCGACCTTATCCGTCATATGCGATGTATCAATTAGCTCTTTGGCCTCAGGAGACGTGTGAGCAAGTAACCAAAATAGCTTCATTCACAGTTGTGCACACAAATCACCTTGATTGCAGTCCGCAATTTAAATGACATGATTACAGCTTAAATGATGGGTTATGAAACTTCATCATGGGATTTCAGATATATTGGCTTAGAAATCTTCCTTAACTTTTCCTGGTGTCGCAACGTACGGCCTTGTTTATGGGCAAGACCCATAGGAGGCAGATGGATCTGGAAAAGAAAATCCCACCAGTTATGTGCATGAGAACCTACAAAAAACCAGCCATATAGGCACACTAGGTTTCACTGAGTTTGAAGTAATTTCTTCACACTTTGGAGAGGCCAATTGTAATGTCTCAAACCAGGTTATTAGATTTCTACGAGGAGTGGTCTCTGAGGGGTGATTTCAGGCCCTAAATGTTGTATTTATTAAAATCCTATATATTTTAGGCTTTGGTAATCTTGTTTTATAGCTTGATATCAGACTGTAATGATACTTGTATTTCAACAAGTAATATGACTGCTGACAGTGTTCCAGAACAGAAAGACCTAGAAAACCCTAAAAATTCTTTAGATGTCTTAAAGCCCTGTGTGCTTTATTCACTTACCTATCAAGTCATGAAATAACCCCAAGACTGCCTTCTTATTGTCATTATTATATATACACCATATTAAAATGCACATTGTCATTGACTCCACAAGCAGAAGGAGCAATAGGTGACAGGCTCTTCCTTTGATTGACAAAGTCTTTATATTTCTTAAGACAACTAGTGGGAGTCATGCAGCTATATCCCCCCTAAGTGATTGAAAAATGTAGGTGTTAGCAGTCAGATGTTAGTGTTTCTGAGGCTGTCATCCTGTAAGATAGCTGTTTAGGTGCACATCGTAGTAAAAGCACTGACTAAAGCAGCAACAGAAACTTCTAGAATTTGAAAAACAACGATCATCCAGTTTGTCTGTGAGAGATGATCTAGTATGATCCTTTGGGATTTCGAAGCCCCTGCAGAGCATACATTTTAAGCTCATTTCTAGGAGCACTGTTTGCCAGGTGTGCATTGTTATTCTTTATACTCGAGAAAAAGCAAAAGCTGTATGTGAAACAGATACTAACAGTGACCATATTCTAGGCAAGCATCTAATGAAGATACAATTTAATTTTTACTATGACCACCTTGACAAGGAAACTATAGATGTGAAAATACAAACTAATCAACAGGAGTAGAGAGGAGGAGGCAGCATAAAATACTGCAGACAGAGGTGACTGGGCAAGTAGAAGCTAGATAGAGTGGTGCGATAGAAGACAATTGTTGCAACTTCCAGCATTTTGGTAATCTTGGACATGTTTTTCCCTAGGAACGGGTGAAAAGAAGCAACACAGGTGTTTTGTAAGATCTGATTTATGACCAGAACAGTTACCAGTAACATAGGCTATGAACTTTATTGTATCTATGGCAGATATAATTAAGTATTTTTATTCTCTCATTCCTGTCCAACATTCATTGGTTGGACAAGACGGACTAAATATTCACTGACCTTGTGAGTTTGGCTCATGCAACTCCATTTAGGCTTTGAGTCCTTGTTTTAGAAGGAAAAATTAGCCATTTTATAGTGAAATAAGATAGATGGAGAACATTTCGTTATACATTTAGTTTATTTGCTCTGATTTAGCATAGCATTTAAATACTGGCTTATCTAAAAACACAGTGCAGTGACAGTGGTGTGAAATTATGGTTTTATTGTCCAGTGAGAGCTAAGTGGGTATAGCTGAAGAGTTTGTGACTAGATTTATACTCACAGGTCTTGGGTAGGGGATGTTATAGTGAAGTCCAATTTCTATTCTTGCCTCACATTCTTCTATACACTGCTTAATCAACTTTGGATCCGTTACCTAAGATCATACAATAAATGTTTTGTACAAGTACAGCAGTTTGCAACTGGAAGCTCAAGTAAAAGCGATGCACAGCCAGATGACTTTCTTCAGCTTTTTCTGGCAATCCCAAGGATACAATGACTGTATTTTTCACAACCATACAAGGTAACATTAGTATTTGCCTTGACTCAGCAGTTCTGGGCTTGATGGTACTCGATATTAAGGCCCAGAGGCTGTCACAACTGGGGCTACAGAAGGAGGTTTTTACCCAATAATGGTATTTTTCTCTATAAAAAGACAATACACGTGTAAAATACTAATATATCCATGAAAAAAGCACACTCACCCATTTGTCACTCGTCACAGTAGCTAGAGGAGAGAGGGAAGAGACTCCTTGGTTTACATTCTGTTATCATCCAGAAACTCCCTTTGAAGTCAAAAATGTAGTGTAAATTGTGACTTAAATTATTTTTTTTTTATTTTGCATTACTTCAATTTGGTCTCACACCAAAATAGGATATAAATAAGTGTTGTGATCTTGAATTACAAGGACCTTTGATTACCATGGAGTCTGTATCACCTCTTTCAAAAGCGGGGTTGAAATTTCTTCCTTGGGAAAAAAATTAAAGTGGTTCTTCTGAAAGAACTGCCAATAATTGCTGATTTGAGGGGGGAAAAAAAAGTGTAAGAAGCTACCAAGCTCTTTGCCATTTCATGGGTAATGATACACTTAGCTAGCTTTCTAAAAGATCAAAAGCTGCTTCAATTACACAGGCAGTATCTTTGGAATTTAATTTTTCTTGGCATTTTTTTAGTGAAAGCTCTAAACCTTTTAGAGTTCTACAGTAGAAGAGCTGAAATGGGTTTTTTATTACTATTTCAGGGGTGAAATTTAAGCTGTAACTCAAATATACTAGCATTTAAGGTGAATGAAATTTTGGAGAATCAACTCTTATATTCTTATCTTAGCATCCAATCACTGGAACAGTGCAAAGAGCAAGAGGAGAATCATTCAAAGAGTCAAAACTGTAAGGACACTCACATCTTTGTTTTTTCGGAATAATGTTTTGGCTTCATTTTTAATGTACTCTTTCTCTTTAATAGTTTCTTCTATCTGTCCTGATGCTGATTGCCATTTTTTGGCTATTCGGAATATCTTGCGGTAAAGGCCAAGAACTTCTTGTCGAGTGACTGGTGTCATCTAAAAAAGCAACACAAACCCAAACATGTGCATGAACATTTGAGATGCTGAAAGGCCAGCAAGCAGTACATTTTTTCATGCAATTGAATTTATAAATATTTCCCCCATCTAAGAATATGCTGAGCTATATGAAAAAAACTGAAATAGGTGGAAACAGTAATTAGCTGTTGAAAGCTGAAGACCCAGTCCAGCAAAGCACTTAAGCTGATACTTAAATTTGTCTCCATTCAAACAGCTTGAGCTCTTGCTCAAAGTTAAACACTTGCTTTAGTGCTTTGCTGAATCACAAGCCTGGTACAAGAATACCCAGGTTGTGCTTCACTGCTGTTTTGCAACAGAATATTGGGTAAGTCACCGAAACTCTTGAGCATCCCCCTTCCTGTGAAATTACTGTACCAATGCTGACCCTATCATTGCAAAGCATCTTGAAAACTGTGAATGAAATATGTGATAGAATCACTATGATATTGTTGAAAATCAGTATAGGTTTCAGAGGCTGAGAAGCTTATTTGTGATACCACTGCAGTATGTAGTAATGATTCTGCTGGAGTCTGATATAATGAAAAGGTGATGAAAGCTATTTTATCTAAGCACTACAGGAGAGGCAGACTGACTGTCGATTTAGGGAACTCCTGAATATCTTGATTTTCAGAGAGCTGTGTACCTGCAGAGCCACTGAATCAGCCTCCAAGTGCGATAAGGATCTTTGTCAGAAATCAAGAATGAAATCCTATTCTTATTCTATGTAAGTGGTGACACGATTTCAAGCCAGACCACAAATATCCCTGAGACAAATCCACTTCTGGAACAACACCACTTCTGGCACAGATTTGCTTTGCAGAAACAATGACTTTTGCTTCAGGGACACTGCAGCTGCCGAAGGTACCTTGCTGTCCAAAAGGAAGATGCAGCCGCACGGCAGAGTAAGCACATGGATGCCACAAGGAACAGATGTGAGGGACAGGACCTTAGCTGACTGTCTCAGGATCCATTTGTCAGTCTGGAGCTCTAGCTGCTGTGCCTGAATCTAACCTGAAAACAGACCAGAATAGCTCCTGGACAGGCTGGGGCAAGGTGACTGAGCCAGCCTGAGCTGCCCCCCAGGGAGCGCTCTCCCTCGGTGACAGGGAAAAGCTGCTTCTTAACGCACCCACTCAAACTACTGCGGAGAGTCGGGTGATGTGGCTGTCGCTCCTCTCCTTGCAGTCTGTGGCAATCCCTGTTAACGTGGAGAGCAGCAGAGGGTTTTGAACCAAAGCCGCCTCAGGCCATTGCAGTTCTCACGGGGCTGCCTCCAGCACCGCCGCTGCCCTCTGCTAACAGTTCAGTACAGTCCCCCGTGGCTTCAGTCAGTCACACGGTCTTCTCCTCACCAAAAGTGGAATTACAGCTGCTAACCTGAAGAGAGGGTTTGGCCCATAGCTCTTCATGCTAAAAACTCCCAAACTAAAAAATCCTGGCCTTTGTTGTCTTAACTGTTGCTATGATCTAAAGACTTGATGTTGTTTCATGAACTCTGTTAGGGATCCTAAGAAGTACAGACATAAAAATGTTTTTCTCTAATTCTTAAGAGAGAACATTTTTATTTTGCTATTTGTATTTTAAAATGTTTAACCAATCATATATTTTTCCTTCTGATATCAAAATGATTCTTCCTACCCAGCAGAAAGTATTTCCCGTCAATATTCACAGTACTTCTAGGAAACAAATAACCACAATAAAATAGTTAGGTTAGTCCCAGCTTGTCAAGCACTCTGGAATAAATGCTTCACTTTATCCACTCTGCAGCTCCATGTCAGGCAATATAATTAGTCATACACGAAGCTACACATATACGTGCATCTAAAAAGTCATTGCTTCTCTCTGTCAAGTAAGTATTTTATACAGAAAATAAACACTTCAATTACAAGGGCTGACCTAGCACAAACAAAGTCCAAATGATGTTTTTATCTAGAGCTCCTCCTGGCCTCACCCCTCTGCTTTTATTTGAAAGTGTCACCTCTGGTGGAACTGGTAATAAATACTCTTTGTTCCCTGCTGACAGCTAAACAAAGGCAGTAGTGCAACAGAAACTTTTATCTAATGTTTTCATGTAATGCATAAAGAAAATACAGGGAATAATGTCAGGGGGAAAAAAGTGTTAAAAATACAGGTTTAATTTCTGATCTATGCATCAGTTTCCAAATTGGGACAGTGCATGCCCTTTGCTCAGAGCTGTTGCCTCTGGATTTTAACATACCAAGAACTGGTTTATAAGGATTTTGTTTGAAAGTTTAGAACCAACTTTCCCCCTCCCAGTTATTTCCACTCTCCCACCTACAGCTTTTTTAGAGAACTGTGAAGCCCCTCATTTAGGCATGGCCTGCACTTTTGCATTATTGCTCGCCTTCCCACTATGCTAGATGACTAACATTCTTAGCGTAAAAGACATTGAGCGGCTTTTCATATATACTTAGCATCCAGCTGCTCCCATGGCTTATTTAGTCAACAATTTCTAACATTATAGACCTGCTCAGATACCATTTCTGCAAAGATACATAAATGAAAATATGAGGAGTCCCTCACAGATATAGGAGCCCTGTCTATCATGGGAAAGTGTGAGAGCAAGTAGGACAAAATTCAAAGCCTGGGTCAGGTTCTGATGTGAGAGGGAGTGTAAACAGGGAATAATTCAACCAAGAGCAAAACTCCATCCAACTTAAAATGTTGTAAGTGGCACTGAACTTTTTTCTTTGATATATAGAGAGCCCACACCGACAGAAGGGTAAGTACAAGTCATGTATCAGGTGTAATTTTGTCAAGTGACACTACTTGTATTAGTTTTGTGGGCGTGCAAAATGATTCTGAGTGGGACAGAAAGGAAGATAAAGGAGGCTTGCATGTCCTTGTAGTTACTCATCTTGCAACTTACATATTTGGCATTTAAATCACAATTATATTTCACTTCTCTGGAATGCTCAGTGGCTGTTACACCACTTTCCCACTAACACTCATCTTGGGGCAGTCACACCCATTGTTTAACTACCACCCTTCATTTCATGGCAGAATGCAGCCCACAGAGGTTAACCACAGGCGTTTTTGGCAAAAAGCACAGGGCTATTGTATTAGCTGAGCAAATTTGAGGTGTTTACTGCAAGAAAACAAACCAGGGGAGGTCAAAGGTAGGTCTGTACGCGCCAAGGTATCAATGGCAGAAGTGGCAGGCTGCAGGCTGGTGTGGAGCCGATTGGTAGACTTAAGCCTTTGGAGGGAAGCCAAGCGTTGCTTTGCAAATAAGCACTTGGTGGGTGCTGTGGCAGAGCTCTGACAAGGCAGCGTTGTGACACGCAGAGTTGCTACCGTTCTTTTGATCTACACGCAAAGCCCTGTTATCAACATGCACATCAAACACATGGAATATCCCATTGTATCCAAACTCACAAAGGAGGCTTCAGCAGTTAATGAGTTACTGCAGGATGAAGATGCACACTTTGTTAATTAAAACAATCATTTAGACTATAAAATGCAGTGACAAGGTTTTCTTTTGGGAAACAAACACACATTCCTTTGGATTTTTAATCGTTGCCCCCAAAGTTCAAAAATCTCAGTATTCAGTGAAGTACCAACCTTCTTTTGCTATTACCAGGTTTGTTTAGAATATTAATTTAAAGTTTATTTTAAAATAAGGAAAGGAATCAGTCAACTGCACTGTAAAGTGACCCCCATACTGTACTGTCAAAGCAGTTTGGACAGAAGGCACACTGCACAGAGACTGACTACTTCTAAATTACAGCTACTTCCCAGCAAGAGTTGCTTGGCCAAGAACATGTGTCCAGCCCTCTCCTCCTATCTGCACAGCTCCTTTGCTGAAGTTGTAAGTCTCTTTTATTTCATCCTTTCTTTTCAAGTCAAGCATTAGCTAGTTACTTTAAACATAAAATCTGCCAGCAGCAAGTACTTAGAGCATTTTCAAAAACAAAGGGTGAGAGTAATAGCCCATGGGGAGAAAAAAAAAAAGGATATTTTAAAACAATAGATTCCAGCTCTTACATCCCAGCTAACTAGGGCATGCATTACTAACACACTTGGTGCTGATGCTGAAACCATATTGGCTGAGGGGAGGTGACAGTGGGGAAAAGAACTCTTTGTGAAATTATTTGAAAAAGCGGCTTTGAACATCTTGGATGTAAAATGTTTTATTTAAGACCAACACAAGTTCTATATGACAGTTCGTTTGCTACTGGCAAAGAGTCCTAAAGACACAATGACAAACTGCTGGGCTGACTCCCTTCTGAATCAAGACATGATCACATTTCTGTTATGGAAATAAGTGCCATAATTCAGAAGCATAGTGTATCAACATTATAGTATGGAACATCATCAGCTACAGCCAGTATGGCAGTCTATATCTCCTATTTTCAAATGCACGCTTTGGCTAATGTTTATTTAAAGAGATGCAAAAAACCTGTGCCTATCTGGGTTTTTCTTAAGAGCTGAATTATAGCACTTAGCTGAAGAGCGACCTGCAGTTCTCTCCTGCTGCTAGTGCAACAGATAATCAATCATTCCTTTCACAGCTTTTCACAGCAGCTAGAGGTCAGTAATCCATATTCATCTTTCATGCAAGTCTGCCAAAATGAGTCTGCAGTTCTTAGGGCAGCAGCGAAGTTGGTCTATTATTTCCCTGAGGGACACCAACTGAAACAATGAGTTCCTGTGGCAGAGGGAGAAGATGAGGAGTCACAGATTCCTGTAACAGCCAGGCAGGTCACATGCCTTCCAGTGATATTAAATTTCTAAATCCAGTTTCCCCAAAAGTAATTTTATCTTCTTTTCTTAAATCAGTGACTTAGTGGCCTGTGACAGCTAGTACCCTGCAAGCATTGACCACATGTGGCTGCAGCATGTATGTCGCAAAGTGAAAACTTCATTTGATTTTCATTCCTGATTGAACGTTCATACATTTTTTTAAGATTCAGCCCAAACTAAATCACTGCAAAATCTCAGTCACAGATAAAGTATTCTATCTCCACACAATGAAAAACAAACTGAAATGAAAGCTTATATTCCTCCATGATGGTGTTACATCCTCACTTCTACCAGTGATGCAAGACTAAATTTCAAGACTTTTCCATCAAGGATTAATTTGACTCCACCTATTTCTCACTGTTTCCATCCACAAGCTAGAATCATAAATCTGTGCAGATTTGGTGAGAAAGAACCAAGTTACTGAATCAAGTTATTCAGTAACGATATCTGAAAGCAAGGTGACCTCCACATGTTTTTAGATTTTGTCATCCCAGCATCTTTCTGCTGGCAAATTGTTCTGAAACCCTGATCTAAACCACTGATCAACGCCCCTGTAAGTCTCCATACCTAAATTGTTCATCAGCTGGGATGAGAACTCTGCCTTTCTATTTGCCCCTCAGATTTCTGACTGAACTTTTCTCTTTTAAGCTTTCTTTTATATATGGAGCGGTCTTTAGATGAGAAAAAAGGGAACTGCACGCAAAGAGAATATAATTAAATAGTGAAAGCAAGGACTTGGGATTTTATCACTGGATTTCCTATGTAATGTCAAATAAGTGAAATTGCAGAAAATTACATTTTTACAACATTCTCTTCATTTGAATAAAAGAAAGCGGAAATCCTTAACTAGTCCACTTGGATCAGAGTTTTATTGTAGTCTGAGGTGTTTGAGGCATTATCTCGTTTTAGTAAGACATAGAGGCTCTTGCTCTGGGAGTGCCTCCTGTAGCCTCTGGAAGATCAGAAACGCTGACTTCGACCATGGAGAGGGGGAAGGGAAACAAAAAAAACCTGCTTTATGTATGTCTTAGTTTTCTCCTGAAAAGCACAGTGTCCACGCAAACTCTATAATGCATTATGAACTCGTCTCTAGTCTTCTGCAACCCTGTAGCTCATGCTTTCATGCATTTAGAACCATTTTTTCCTTCTTTTTTGTTTAGTTCTGTTAGTTACAAGCAGAGAAAGAAGTTTTAATGCAGTGCAACAAATTTACCCGAGAAAATGAAGTCTCAGCTATCCTTGGATGGCCTTACTTATATAATATAGAAACATACAGAAATACAACAACGTGGACACAAAACCCAGTATGGATTTATTGATTTAAGCACCTATTCACACCTTGGCTTCGAACCAAATGCAACTGAGTGCATGAACAGAAGTATTTCCCAGCATTAGAAATGCTCCCTACCTGAAGAACAGGTATAAATATTAATGCTAGCAGAAAGACAATCCTCTCTACCCCCCTCTTACTTCATTCTGTTGGTTGTTTAGTAAAACTCATCTCATGAACTGCTTCAGTTTCCAAACGCTTTTGGTTGCAGGACATGGGTAGGTAGGATTTTTAGCTGTTACTTGAGAACCGTAGCAGAGTGTAGATTGAAAAAAAATGGGTTTTTTTGGAAATCGAGTGTGTGACTCCCATTCAAATTCAGGAGTTCTGCCAAGAGAGCCTCTCACTTGGCCCTCCTTCATGGCAGATGGAGCAGCCCCTGGGGCCTCCCGCACACCGGCAGCACCAGGGCCGAGGGAAGCGTCGCTCCATCTGTCCCGGAGTCCGCTCCCGGGCTCGGCGGGCAGGGCAGGAGCCTCCCCGGCACGACCGAGCTCCCGCTC
>NW_009699018.1:0-24667 GCF_000703405.1 Apaloderma vittatum | reverse complement strand
TTTTTTTTTATCCTAAAACGTGTCATCAGCCCTGCGGAGGGAGGGGTTGTCCGGGATGGGGCTCAGGCCGGGGCTTTACCCCTTTGCCCGAGGGGTCGGTTCGTGCTCCTCTTCCCCTTGGGGAGGAAGATCGTCTCTCTTGAATTTCAGGTCTCAGCCCAGTTTCAGCCTCGTGTTTACATAAGGAATTAAAAATAGGGGAATTGTTCCGGGAAAGCCTTTATCTGAGCAGCAGTGCCTCCCCATCCTAAAAAAAAAATCTCTGCCCAGTTGTCTCCCATCTTCGGGGATTTGGGAGGGCTTTTGTCTTTTAGACATTGATCTAAATGGTTGGTTGTGTTACCTTGAGCGCTCGTGTAGCTCTAAAAAGGCACGGGCTGGGTGCTAGGAAATGGAATAAAGCAGAACTGAATAGCGAGTGACTGTGGCGGAAAATAAAATCCTCCTAGAGGAATGATAATGCTCTCTTAAAAACAAACGGGAGGGGGAATTGTAGATTGGAGATATAAATAAATAAGCCTGGTGCCTTAAAACTTGTCTCAGCAGCGTGGACAAGCGTCGTAGGAACACGGCTGGAATACTGGGGAAAGCATTGGCGTAACCACGTTAAACGATGCTCAGTTGTTTTAAAGTGCCAGTAATATAGGTTATCTACATGTAAATAACTGTTTTAAGCATCCATCAAGGCTTCAACATAGTTTTTCATACAGATAGCTTTTAAATCGAGCTGGAGTTTGCATCAGCTGAGAACTCAATACAGCATAATGCAGCCGAGATGCCTTTGAACATCCTTGTTTTTGATAGAAGAGAATCTAAAAATAACATCATGAATATTACTTGAATGCTGGTTGTGTGTATTTCATGGTACAAATAATACCATGCTGCAGTTTCAGAAAATGGCTTTTGAGAAGTATCACCGAATTGCATGGCAATTTTTGTCAGGGTTGTATCGTTGTGTGTACCGTTAGTCATGCATGGCTATCCTGGGCTTGTCAATCCAGACTTGAATACAGTTTTACACTGGTCTTAACCCCTAACTTTTCTTCACCTTAAGGAATATCAAATTTGTTTGATCCTGCCTTGTTAAACAAAATGTTTTCCCTGCTTACATTTCAGGATGGTAGAAAGTCATTATTTGTTTATGTGCCTTAGGAAAATTTCTTATTTGATTTGCTCCCTGAGAGCAATCCTAAATGCTTGAGGGGAGGAGGGGCAGAACCTACCTTGTGTGACACACTTCTGTGTCTGCAGGCAGAATTTCATGACAGGGATTTGTTACCACATTTATTGCACTAAGAGGGAATTGCTTTAACTGTTGAACGTTTTTAGTTTAAGGCTAAATCTCTGTCATTGTCCATGAAAGGTCAGCTGTGTGATGCCAGCTGCTTGAGGCTTTTTTGTAATGTCAGTCTTTAAAACAAACTGCTGTCTGGAAAGCCAAAGACCGATGCATATCCTAGCTGATGATTAGTAAAATTTAGGCCTTAAATAGGCTTTTTTTTTTTCTTACCTACCAAAAAAAAGTAGAATTCGCATCTTTGCAGACAAGTCAAACCTTTTTTGTTGTTGTTCAGCTTTTTACACAAATGTCTGATCAGCTGTCAGATGTTTAGCTTTTGAAGCACTTCTGCAGGTTAACAGGAAAGCTGAAAGCTCTTCTCTTTTGGTTTTGGGCTTGTTTTTTGTTTGTTTGTTTTTCTTAGTTTCGTTTTTTAAACGTGTAGCCAGGCTCCACAGGAAGTTGGGGGAAATGAGACCTCCCATTCAGTAGTTGATCTCTGCTGGGATTGCCAGCAGACACAGCAATCACAGAGGGGATATTTATTCCTTGTGAATGGGGTAGTGCTCATGGACTTCAAAGCAGAAAAAGAATCCCCAAAACTGAGCAGACGTGGGAGAATGGTTGCTCTCAGGGGTAGCTATTAAGCCAAAACCATGACGGTGAAAGGCTGATGCTACCTGTTAGTGGTCCCTGAGGGTCTCAGCCATTTGGTTTTTTTGGTCTTGCCTTCTCCACCCACGCAGTGTGCAAGCCAGGCTCCTTTGCAGCCCGTGGATTGTTTTTCTGGTGCCAGAGAATCCGCCTCTCGCTCTCTGCAGCCCCGTTGATCAGATGTGGTCAGGTCAAGGAGCCGGGAGCTGTCTCTGGCAGCCAGGAATAGCTCCTTTCTTTGGAGATTTGCGCTCTCCCAGGTGAACCGACGTCTGCTTCAGTTGGCTAATCTGCAAACACAACAGCAGCAACGCAGATCCCAGCTTCAAGAATTTCCCCGTGAAATCTAATTTGATACCTGGCTTCCTAATGCACTTGGCTGTCTGAATAGTTGCCTGCTCTTGTCCAAAAATAATGCATATACGCTATCTTTTATTGCATTTTTTTCCCCCCTGCTGGAATTCAGTATCGAAACTGGATTTTCATTGTTTCTCAGGAAATGTTTTCTAATCTTTAAAAATCTGATTTGTATGCCGTTTGGTTCACCTGGAAGAAGATACTGTGCATGAAAATTAAATTATGATCAGCACTCTGACAAGTTGATTAAATTCTTATAGGTAAAAAAAGTTAAACAGATACCAGTGAAATTGTGTTTTGAATGTAAAATGAAATACTGAGATTATCTAATCTCCAACAGAGATAAATATAAGAAGGAAAACTGTCAGCACCTTTGGTGTGTGTGTAGCATTTGAACTTTGGGCAGTGCTGAGATTCAGACAATGGTAATGGTGAGATGGAAGATTTTTATTAGAAGTATACCTGCCCATTCTTTTAATGTGTCAGACCTGTAAAGTTGATCTTTTGCCACTTACTTTTCTGGGAAGGGAAGAAAAAAGCCGATGTAGACTCTTCTATGTCGGAATGTCTTTGTTATTAGATATCATATTGCAGGGTTTCACACTGTTACTAATTATCAGTGTGAGGAGAGGGAGAATACAAAAGTAAACTTTTAAAGTATTGTGTATCTTGCTGATATTTGTGTGTATTTGATTAAGGTTGTATGTCTTGCCAACCAAGACCCTCAGTCCTCAAGAGAAATTACTGAGCCCTCTGCAGTGGTGCAGACGTGTTCTGGATCATCCAAGTCCTGAGATAGAGGCTGCAAAGCGTTCCCTCTGCTTTAGATTGGAACAAGGTAATCTTACTCGTTTAAATTTTTTTACTACTGAGTTGGCATTTTTGGTCTGGTGAGCTTTACAAATGGCAGACATGGTTAATTTTTCTAATGTACACAAGTCTTTCTCGACTACATAAGTGATATCAATTATTTGAATACTTTTTTTTTTAAGTGTTCTTCTTTGTTGCCCTTTTCTTCCCCTGCATAACTCACGTCTCTTAAACTTGCTAATTTTCATCCATTACTTAAAATGGTAGACCTCCTGGCAAGAAAATGTCAATGCTAACTTTGCTATTGGTATCTCAGTTGATAGTTGAAAAACAATGCTTTTGGCTTTTTGTAAAGTCAAAATTATTGTGCTGCTCTAAATTTTTAAAGGCATGTTTGCTCACATGTGATCTAATATGTAGATATGCTAAGCGTAGGACTGACCAAGGGGAGCTGTAACTTGTCTGCTAGCACTGCTTTGTTGGGCGCTCTGTACTCTCAAGTACTGGGATCAACCTGATGGTTGGTTGGTGCCAGTGAACTTGTAGAACTGTGTCTGACTGTGCTGATTTTTTTTCTAAATAAACGTCAGCCAGCATTATTTTTACTTGTTTATTGTCTAGTGTCCCATTGAGATTGTAGTAAGTCTTGTTGAAAAAAGTGATTAAAGTAGGATGTTATCTTGAGGTTTAGAGATGTGATTAAGGTAGGATGTTATCCTGAGCTTTAGAAGCAAAGGAACAATATGAGAAGATGGCAGGAAAAGGAAATAATGACAATATGGGTGTATGTTTGTATAAGCTAGTTACAGCTGCCGCAGAGAGGTGGGAGCATCTTCCTATATGCTTTGGAGGATATGGGTATCTGTGAATTAGTCTTGTCTAAAATCGGCATTTAACTGAATCAATCTCTGAAGGCATCTGTCTCTTCACACGGACTCTGAAAGGTTGTGATTACTGCCCTAGTAGTATTGAGTTGAGCTCATTTGCCCAAAGTTGAGTGGGCCAGACTCAGTGGTTCTGATGTTGGTAATCATCCCACATGGCTTTAGGGTGGAATTTGGCTCTTAATTTGGACACCCAAGTTAGAATGTCCCTAGTGTGAGCTAGGTGTCCGTGCTTGGTGGTCAGTAGGAGTTCTGTCCACAGAGTCAGAGGAATCTGGGGAGCTGCTCAGGTGATGAGGTGTAGGTGTTGGCCTTCAGATAAAGTCAATAGCTCTCCTGAATCGACCGACAGCAATAGGTGCTTGGCACACAGCTCCCATCTGGTCACGTGAAGGTCTGTCTGTGTGATTTAGGGTGTCCTGGTGTGGAGCTCAGTCTGGTGTAGAAGCACCTTATCTGCCATTCCTTTGATGGTATCTTGGCCTTCCAAGGACTTCTCAGATGGGCAGGCACATCTAGGTATGGGCAACCAAATCAAGCCCATAACATGAATGTAGAAACAAACCAAATGAGTGCATGACCTCTTTTTCCCATACAAGATATTATCCAGATTTAATAGGCAATAAAAATAAATCTGTTGTTGTAACTTCAAATCACTCTATGGATATCAGTTCAGCCTCTCTGTGCAGAAGTCACAGCAAATGACATATGTCACAGTGACTTATGCTGACAATGAGTTGCTTTTGTCCATCTGTTCTACTCGTGGTGATTGGTTCATGAATTTCCTGGACTCTGTAAAAAGTTTCTGAGAATTTATGTGCCATGTATAAAACTCGTTATGGGAGCAACATGTTCAAGGAGGGAGTGGACATGTGTTTCCTGCTACAGCAATTCTGTGCTAAAATTGTTTTATTTAATAATTCAGTGCAATGTGATTAATGCTCCTGTTTCTAAAGATTTTCTTTTTATCACCTATACCTTTACAAGCAGTATGCAATAAGCAGATGTCATCTTTCTTACCCTAACTTTGCTGAAGTTGGTTTCACAGTATTTATTTCTTCTTGGATTTTAAATATCTAATAATTCTGTTTTAAAGTGTGACAAATTTCTGTAACTTGACTGTCATGGATTTTATTTTGGACTGCACTCTATCAATATGTTTATAAATACATACACATAGCTTTATCCTCATTTTAAAAATGACTCAGTAAGAATGGCTTACTATTTTTCTGGTACTGAAGTTTCAAGCTTTATACTTGTAAGTTGAATAGTGTTTTCCTCTTTTAGCCATATGCCTTTGAAGGGCATTTTGAAATTTCATTGTGCCTCTTCTGTTTGGCACCGAGTCAATGGTAACCCTAATATACTTGAGGATTTTTAAATGTGCAGTCAAAAACCATTTAGAATGTACCAATCTGTGATTTCTGAAATGGCTTGTAGGTAGAATTCACTTACTAATTTTGTCCATGGTGCGTTAGCCAAAAGTTAATCCAGTTGAGATTGTTAGAGCTCTTTAGGCACTGTAGTGCATATAGAAGTAAAAAGCAGTAAAAATTGATTTTTTTGTCTGCAAGGTCAGCATATCTGAATAAGTGCACACAGAGAGAAGAGCTATGAGCCAAGAGTTTCACCAGACTGTTTTTCTGAGTTTTAACTAGTTCCTGTTCTCCTCTTGTTTGTTTTTTTTTTCTTTTAAATGTGCACTCATTTATTCCTGCTCATGTAGTTTTTCCTTATTATATATTCTGATTTTCATAAACATATTTGTTGACTGAAATATCCCAGCAATAGGGCAGCTCATGACAAGGCCAGAGGTCTCGTGAGACTTCTGCCAAAGCAACTGTAGGTGATGAAATAGTACAAAGACAACATGGTCTTTCAGCTGGAGGACCACTCCAGCTATTTTATTTTCCACCTTGTTGTGCTCACCAGTCTGTTTCTTTTCTACTGAAAATGACTGTTTAAGTATTTCATGGTGGAGGTAAGATTTCATCTTGGCAGAAATCTTGTGAGAGTATAAGCACGGCAGTGGTTTCCAGCAGGTGGTTTTACTCTGAAGCACTTTGAGAACTTGGAAAATCTCAGGGTTTCTCTGGTCTGTCACTAAATAGGTAAAGCTTATAGCTAGTTTATAATGAACTAGGCTTATTATAAGCCCTGTTTCTGTGGATTAAGTATGCTACCTTTAAAAAGGATGAAAGTTAAATCTAACCTCCTATGATAAGATCTTTTTTTAGTTTTTTCCTGTTTCCCATGAACAATTCTAATGTTGAGGTAGTTTCTATTTGTGGTTATTTTGGTTTTGTTTGTTTTGTTTCTTTTTCTTTTCTCTGTGGCCTGACCTGGATCCCTTCTTTCCTTTTATTCCTCTCCAATCACCTTTTGTTTGAAACTTTTCTGGTTTGTTTTGTTTACAGCAGTTTTCTTATATATTGTAGGGCCAGCTCCCTCTCCGTTTGTTGTTTAATATTGCTGTCTATTTTATTTCTTTAGATTCATTCATATCTTCTGCATTTTCTTGGTAATACTTGGAGGTGTTGGGACCTGTCAGTATGAAGCTCAGTGAGCACAGAGATGCGATGTGTAAACTTCCTAGCTGGTGCAGATGGGTGTAACTCCTCTGAAATCAATGGTGTTGATTGACACCTTGGCTGAAGATAACCTTATATAGCTTCACTTCTGTAAAATGCTGCAGAGCGGGTCGGGGGATAAACTGAGGAGTTAAGAGGCTTAGAAAGGAGTCAGTCTGTAGGAGCTCAGCTTTTATGTGGGGCTTCAAAGCATTTCTCATCCAATTCAGCCTTCCAGACAGAAAACTCCTCTTTCTTGGAGAATATGAAGTACTGACTAGATTCAGAGTTTGGCTTAGATGAGTTATTATTCAGAAATGCTGCTTCAGATGTTCAAAAAGAGTAGGCAACAGCAGTCTATCGATTTTGCAGTTGGCTGCAGTAATTTATAGTCTTGAGATTAAACTCTGCTTCTTGAAACGAGTAATATGCTTCAAGTTGAATGCTGTTATGTCATCTGTGGATGATAAGGTGCGTTGTGAAACAGATCCATTGTAGTTTCTCTCCAATTGCAACTCAGGAATCTCATCAGTGAAACTTTAGGTTTTTATTATGCTGGATTCCCAAGTCAGGTGTCGGTTAAGTTTGATGTCCAAACATATAACCAGAAGAAAAGCTAGGGAAAAAAAGATATAATTTGACAGTACTATATTCTTTTTACTTGTAAAAAAAAATATATATATATATAAAAGTCTTAATGCTGCTAGGACCCCAGACAGTTTTACCTGGTTGTGAAGCATTTTGCTTACGCACAAAGACGGGAGGTTCTGTTCCATTCTGCTAATTCTCTTCTACTTCCCAGGGGTTCATAGTGAAGTAGTTTAATTTGGAGTCTTTTAAGGTGTAAACCACATTTCATCAACTTCTAAGAATTGCTGTCATAGGAAACTTTTAGGCTGCAGTCCCTTGACAGCAGAAGCAAACAGAAAATACTGTAAGTTGATGAAATATTTGATTTTTTTTTTTTTGTATGCTTGAGCGGGATTTAGCACTACACCTGGTGCAGAGTAGGTTGTTTTTTTTTAATTATTTTAGAATAGTTTTAAGTTTATTTGCTGTCCACTGATGATGCATCAGAGATGTATGTTCTAGCACTGAGGACTGGATTAATAACATTTAGTACAGCTTTTTATCCTTACTTTTCATATGTAACGGAAGCTAAAGTTTTATGTAAAATGCTTTTGGGGTAGCAAATGATAACATCTTGGAGCTTGTAGATGACAGGATTGTTGTTTCCATCATAAATAAAAATTTTCTAAACATCTAGACAGAATGAAAGAAGTGGCATAACTGATCTGGTTCCTTTTTGTGTCTGTTTCTGGTAATAAAAGGTGATGAGCAGCTAACTCCTATCGGCATCTGAGCACCTTTTGGGGAATATGACATCTCAGAGGATGGGATGCGTAACAGTCTTCTCCTGCAGTACAAGCTTAGTGCTTGCAGCACGTGTAAATGTGCAGAGGAGTTATTTCCTATTAGATTTCATGCATTTGAAGTAACCTCTTGTAACAGCTGCATAATTCCAAGCAGTTCTTAGAGGTTTTGCAAATGCTGATTTCACTGGATTTTCTAACACAGGTGCTGAGGATGATTTGTATAGTTTAATGGGGAAAAACTCACTTTTGATATTTTGCTTAGAAGCGTGTGCTTGCATTTCAAACAGAATATTTCTCTCTAGCACTGGAATGTTTCTACTCTGCAAGTACATTTCAAGGTAGAAGTGTTTGGCTGAAAACCCTTATGGCAACAAATGTGTTTTATTCATTTCGTGGATATCCTTTGCCTTTTTGATATGGCACTTAAATATGACTTCTACTTTCTGTTTAATTATTATATGCCTACTATTTAGGATTTTCATTTTATATTTGAGGACTGATTATTTTCTTAGAAAAACCCTGTGTCCCCCATTCTGCACTGCAAATGCCTTCTGACTTGCAATAAATATGTTTTCCCACCTTTGGAAAGAAAGCCAGCTTCTTTTGGATTCATTTCTCTTCGTTATGTTGCTTCCTGTGCTCTATGAGTTCAGGGTGAGATGGCTTGTACCTGGAAGGGTGCATTTCTAAAATAGGTACACATAGAGGTAGAGGTGGCTAACCTTGATGAAGATGTTCTCATGTAGTCAGATAAATTCCAATGTAAGAGTTGATGAATTGTATCCTTTGCTGCAAAAGGAGAGATGATCAGTTACTCTTTTTGCTTAGTTTTGTGTACAGCTACTGGAGGACAGGTTGTTTCTTAGTAGGATGAGCATTAGTTACTAGGGAGTTCTTGTTGGCACTAAAAATTGTGATTTCATCTAACTTTAATTACTTAAGTTAGATACTTATTAAAAAACTAGTTGTCTGTTGACTCTGAAGAAGCCAAAGGGCAGTTCATCCAACCTGTCTCACTCCATTCTTGTCTGAACTGAGTCTGGAGATACTAACTCCTCACTGCGAATTAGAAGAAAACTTGGGTAACACTTAACATTGGAAGGAATTAGATGTCAATATTCCTTTATTCTTTTAACAAGTCTTGAATACCCTCTGCATTTTGCAAGAATAGCTCTGATGCCTTTGATTCAGAGAATCAATCATGCTCCTGCTGTTTTGTGCAGAAGAGAGGACTCTGCTCTGGACCCTTGATATTTAAATGAAGCTGGCTAAACATACGAGATATGTTTAGAATGGCCAAATTCGGTAGACTTGAAGATGCAAGGGGATACGCTGACCCATTTCTCTAGAGCTGAATTTGGAGTCTCAGACTCAGGAGTCTACTCTCCAGTGCACTTCATGTGAGGCTGCTGCACTTCCCTGTTCCCAGGTCCAGAGACCTGTAAGGCTGAGCCTTGCTGGCAGATCTCACACCCACACTTGCACATGCTCAAGTGTCAGACCCCAGAACCCCACTTCCAGGCAACTGATCACTAGACCGGTTGTACCTGTGGTATCCAGCTCTCAAACCTCTGGTCTCATCCACTGGCTAGTCTGACTTGATGTTCGCTGACATCTCACTTGCGTACTTATCTAGACCTCTCTATTAGCTGTCCCAGATGAAAAGTCCCTCCAGTATCAAGCCTGTGGACTTGTAGTTACTCAAGAGCAGTTCCCCAGACTTTGTGTCCTGCTCACTGGCTAGTGTGATTTGAAGTTTGCTGGGATCTCTCTCATACATGTAGCACAGGGGACACGCTTTGAACAAAACAATATTTAGTAGAAGAATTCAAGAAGAAGTGGAGGCTGATCAGGTGCAGGACTGGCTCAGACTAATGGGCAGACCGGCAGCTTGTTTGCACAAGTTTATCCCCTTTCTCTTTAGTTCCTGTGCACATTCCTTGCCCTTTCGTTGTGATTCCTTCCTTTGTTCTTGTCTCCTGCCGAGTCAGCAACCTGGCCTTAATTCCTTTTGCCCGTCATTCCCAGTTTTGCTACAACTGCACCCAGATTGGGTATTTCCGGTGCCGTTACCAGAGTCATCTCAGCTTTAAATGGTTTTGTGGGTGGGGTTAACAAGACACTGTTGACCTTGCAGGATTCTTCCTCCAAAGGTCTCTGCTGCTCCCTTCTGGCTATTTCTCATGTAACTTTCCTGAACCCCATATGAGACCCAGCCATCCCTTGTGCTGCTGTCGGTCACTTTTGGCAGCTTCATAACCTGTTCCTTGTTACGTTGAACATCTCGTGTCCAGTCCGGTAGTTCCTCAAGTGATGTCCAACTATCTGGTGAAGGGCCTGGAGAATAAATCTTATGAAGAGCGATTGAAGGAGCTGGAGCTGTTTAGTTCGAAGAAGAGGAGACTGAGGGGAGACCTCATCTCTCTCTACAGCTACCTGAAAGAACTTTGTAGAGAGGTCGGTGCTGGTCTGTTCTCACAGGTAATTAGCGATCGAACAAGAGGGAATGGCTTCAGACTGCAACAGGGTAGGTTTAGACTGGACATTAAGAAAATGTTTTTCACAGACATTGGAGTGAGCTGCCCAGGGAGGTGGTTGAGTCACCATTCCTGGATGTGTTTAAAGGTCGTTTAGATGTGGTGTTGGGGGATATGGTTTAGGGATGACCTTGTAGTGCAGGGTCAATGGTTGGACTTGCTGATCTCAAGGGCCTTTTCCAACCTGAATGATTCTGTGATCTCCACATTCAGCTGAGGAGGAAAAGCCATCTCTTGACATACCTTCACACAAGCAGTAATTAAATTCCCATTATAGCCAACAGAAAGGCAGGGCTAGCTTTGATTGTCCGTATCCGTGGTACTGATGCATTTGAAATGCCCTGACCAATTGTCTAAGGGCATGAGGTGCTTAAATGTGAGCAACTGTATTGAGCCGTAAATCTCCACTGAATGCAAGTAGAGCTTAGATGCGAAACTTACCTTGTGAACATTGTAGACACTCAGAGGAAGGGTCTGTGAGACAGTGGTGAATGCCTGAAACAATCCTGTGAGAGAAGGTTGGGGTTTTTTTTATTTTTTTCTTTCTTCTTAGAGATATATTGAGGTTTTTTAGTAAGCATTTGTTTTTGTGAGTAATAAAATTAATCTCTTCAATGATGCATATATTAACGTTGCAGCTGACTTGAATGCATAGCCTGTTAATTTGAAGGAAGTACTTTAAGAGTTTTGAAGGAAAAAATTTAAATTCTTTTCTAATTAAACCTGGTTGTTGCTTCAGGCTAGAGCTTTTAAATTGCTAGCGTGTTGGCATATGGCCCCCCACATTTTTCATGTGTCATACAGTATGTAGACATTTTGTGTTTTCCATTTAGAAACGCTTTTTACATGTGAAGAAATTCAGTATGTGTTTTATATTGATGCTCTCATGTCACTGAAAAGTTAACAGCACACAGTAAGTAGTGCAAGATAACTTGCCCTTGCATATTTTTAGCATATGAACAGACTTTAAGTAGCATTAACTGGTTGCCACTTGTTTTAAAGTCACTTGAAATCCACATAAAGATTTCTGTCAAGTAAGCTGTTGGGAGCTGTCATTTGTGTAATCCTGCAGGTGTAGCTCATGTAATGTAACTACAATTTCTTTGGGCTCAAAGTACTACTACAGTATAGCCTTAGTTAAAAAGGGTAGGATTAAGGCTTAAGAATTTGCATCTCACTGGTAGCATATTTTATTTATTCATTCATTAATTTTAGAGCTGTTTGGCAGTTGTATTTGTGTCTTTTGGCTTCAGGCAATTTTTTTCTTAACATGTCTTAAGCCTGTTAGAGGTGCAAGGAAGGATTTTGTGGCCTGTAGTGTGTGAGTGATAACAACTTGGTCATCTGTTGTGTTGCTGCCTGAAAATAAAGAGGATTGGGCTCAGGACCCTAACGTGTTAAGATCTCTCCTTCCTAGAAGTCCACTATGTCCCTCAAGTAGCTCTTGTGGCACACCAGCAAACTTTTCCAATGTTTGTTCTTTCTCTTTACCAACCTGTAGGTCAGCATGAAATAGGGCAGAATGGAGTTTTCTTTTTTATTAATTTCTGCTTCGTGTGCTGCACTTATATAGATGGCATTGAAAGTGCCTCATGGTTGTTTCTTAACCTCTTCTGAAATGATGGGAGTGAAATGTTGCATTGTAATCACAAATGGATCTTTATTTATAAATAATAAATTTCTGTTTGTCAGTAGACACAGACATTCTTGCTGTGTTGGGCTTAGTCCAAAAAAGATCTTGTTATTTTTGACCTATGTGGATGCTGATAAATCTGAGATAATTACTTGGAAGAAGCAAAATGGTTTTTATGAAGAAGTTGGAAGAACCAACTCAAACTTTTTTGTCCAAGCCCAATTTTGCTCCCTGTGAACATGACAGGTTCTGGTGGTGGAAATGCTTAAAAGATACTGTTGAGTACCTTTAACCCTGAAAAGTAAGATGTGGACAGAAGGATCCTGTAGCAGTGTAATAATTGTCCTGATGGTGCTTTTGCAACTTCTGTGCTTTGACTCTTGTGTTCTGTGTTATTCTTATGCTTTATCTGCTACACTGTACTATTATATTCCTCTCCTTCCTGTCAGCTCATACCTGTGTTATTTGTTTGCCTCTGTGTTAAACTCTTGTGCAGTTCTTGTTGCAGTGTAGGTACCTCTGGGAGGTACTGGCAAGGTGAAGTTTACTTAAAGGAATCTCAAGATGTCTGAAATCACTCCAGGGGAGATTACATTTAAGAATGGACTCTTAAGTTAGTCCCTGGAGAAATCAGTTGTTCTCTGAGGCGGGGTCTGAAGAGACTAGTCTGCTTAGGCTAAAAATTGTCGTTGCAGAAGCCCCAACCCCCATGACTGTTATGGTGTGTATATATATATGAAATGTCTATATGATATTTTACCCATTTTCCTAGGGGTGACTGTTTGGTTAGTGCTTCTTAATTTGGCTCTATATTGGTATTGAACCTTGATTCTGCATGAGGACATGTATTCTGAATATCTTACTATATTTGGCAATCATTTAAACGTCTGTCAGAACTTTTCTTAATCCTAAAGTTTCATGATTTTTCCCCCCTTTTTTAGTACTTTAGAAGTATGAAAAAAGCTATTTTACAGTATCTTTTATTTTTTGAAGGGTTTTGTATCTTTTCTCTCCTTTCGGTGATAGTTGCAACACTTTCTCATAATAAGGACATAACTGTGACACCTGCTATATTTATCGAAAAGCCACAGGGGTCCTGGAGGGTAAGTGCTGCTTATGACCTCGATTTGAGCCTAACTTTTAGCATTTCCAGTCTGATACAATAGAAGCAGCAGGGACACTTGTGCCAAAAAAAAAAAAAAAAGAAAAAGTGTGGCATCTTGGAACAGGATGTCAAGAGTCGGAAACTGTAGAGAAGCTGTCTTGCAAAACCCTCCTGCCAGAAGTTTAACCTGTGACTAAAGGTGGCAAATAGATACAGTCCTAGGGGGAACTATTATATGTTTATGGATGTTTCTTGGATGCAAGGGTAATTCAGGACTAAGCAGTATGGTTAGAAAAACAGGATTAATGTTGGAATTATATTATCTTTTTTTGTATTACAATCTGACCTCATGTGTAATTATTCTCCTGTGCTAGTAGGAGAAGGATGGGAAATTGTCTGGATCCCTTATCCTTTTTGCTTACCTCCCTTGCAGATAGTAATGTGCAAAGGTAAAAAAGATTTGTGTATTCTACCAGAAATTTTAAATTTAAGAAATAAATATATTTTTCCTCCAGACCCCTATTTTTTCCTAAGCAAGAAATTTACATCTTTGATTTGAAATGTTGCTAGCATATCTGGTTATCTGTGTAGTGCATGTCTATTAAGGAGAATTGTTATACATCCTGTGTGACATGAGGCGATGTACTTCTCTAACTGGAACAAAACCCTAGCTATCTACTCTGAAGTAATCTACTAGCCATTAGATAAATAGTCTTATTTTACCTCTAGTCCAGTGAATGCCTTAAAAGAATAGAACATCTTTTTTGAGCATTAGAATACCTCGTGTAGCAGCTGAGTTCTTATTTGCAAGGGCAGTTGAAGTAAAACCTGTCCTTTAAATCAAGAAGCGATAAGTAGCCTTGCTCCTCATCCTAGGGGAATTTGCTAAGTGTAGACTTTGAGTAAAAGGGCGAAGGCACCCTTTGCCTTTCTGTTTTGTGAGTGGCACCCGAGTCCTTCTTGAAATCTATATTAAAAAATTTGGTTTATTCTCTAAAATAATCCTTTCAACATGTTTGTTGTGGTTTTTTTTAAACATAGATTCATTTACATTGTGATTTAATATTTGCCATAATTATTATATATTTGTGAAGAGTTTTAGTTTATGCAATTTAACTTTTTTGCTGGAAAAAACTTTTACTGCTGTTTCTGCCTCTCTTTTGTTCAACTTCTGAGACCAAAGCTGCAGAAAGGGAGCCTGTCCAGCAGAGTTCTGTGAGACTGCTGTGATTGCAGTGACCCAACTCCTGTACGGAATGCCCAGGAAGATAAATACGATGGCATTGAGAGTCTTAGGCCTACGAGTACAAAGACACAAAGACTCAAGAGATCACAAAGCAGCTGTTGTTCTGTAAGGGATGAAAACAACATTTCCGAAAGAATGGATGCACTGCTATCATTGGGGTTTTAAAATTGCTTTTGGCTGATTGAACTTGACATCCAGTGTACAGTTGCAAGAGATTAGGGAAATTTATTTCTACACAAAAGAGCCCTATTAGGTTAACTGGTCTTGAAAACAGGCCTCCTCCTCAGACTGAAGTTAAGAAAATGCACAAGACCCGCACGTTTTTTGCTGTATTAAAAGCAACTTGCTGACAAGATAAAAGCTTCTGATGTTCTTAGCCTTGAAGGTATGCTTGTATACAGAGCATATAGAAGACCTCACTTCTCCTTGTTGTCTCATCAAAACATCAGTAGACCCTAAGAGTTGATCCTATCGGTGCTTAGCAACCTTCCCACACCATGCAGAGGCGTGCCAAACAGCTTGGCTTCAATACATCCCCTCAGTGCAGTGCTGCCTGGATAATATACATTGGCATAGCTCTAGCATGGATCCAGCTTGAATGAATGTCATGATACCCCTTGTATTTCAAGTTTCAGGCCACGTCTTCTCTAGCTACCTGTTTCTGTGGGTTAAACGTGCTGTAAATGATTTCAAGATATGGTTCAAACTACTCTACTTAAGCCATCTTAAACTTCAGGCTTGAAATCATGGACTGACTGAAATCAGAGGCATCACCAAAACATGAAATCTGTTTTCCTGCAGTGACAGGTAGAGACAGAGAAGAGTGTAATTGGTTAGATAGGACTGGATTTCAAATTTGAACTTTAATTGAGGTGAATACAGACCACAACGTTTACTAAAGATAGAGGATATGCTATGTTTTGCAAAATGTACTTACTCCACCTCTTCTCTCCTCTGTGGCTAAAATTCATATTGGCTTCCATGCCATAGCTTTTGCAAGAATTTTTAGTCATTGAGCAAAATTAATTTCCAGCCTTTACTTGTACTGTGGTAAACTGGAATTAATTCTATTCAAAGCAGGCTTTCCGCCACTGTAAAATGAACCTGAGGCAAGAATCAAGTGAAATTTTTCCAGTCTTATAGTGGGAGGGCAAGCACCTAACTAAATAGTATTTAAAAAAATATCTTTTGTTATTATGTGTTATGTACTAGACAGAAGTAGTAGAAAAAGGAAGAAGACCATGTTCATCCCAAGTCTTTTGAAGTCACTGAGAGGCTTTAACTGACTTTCACATGGCTTGTACATTATCCTGACATTAGTTCCTTAAGGTGTTTCACCTACTAATTACGTGCTCTTTGAGATGAATGTCATATAACTTTCAGAGGAGTCTTCTGCTTTATCTTTGAGGTTAATAATATGATAAGCTGAGATTGAGTATTTATTGGTTCCTGCATGACTCCGAAAATACGGTAGATTCATGCTCTTGATATGGCTGTCAGTGATCAGTACAAACTCTTTGAAACTCTGGAGGCTTGATTCCCCATAGTGAGAGATTCTGCTTGAGGAGGACTTTGCAAAGCTTGCCTGGAAGCCATGAGGTTCTGCTGATACGCATTACAGAGCTACACATGGTATTCTTGCTGTTGTACAAGTGTTGAGAAGGTCAAATCTGTGTGGAGACCTGAATGCAGCATAGTTTTGTTCACCAAGAATGTGAAAAGGTGTGAATCCATGACCTGCTTTGGCAAAATCCCTGGTATATGTGTCTATTTGCTCTGAAAAGTTTTCCTTGTATTCGTAAAACTTCTTAGTTCATGGCAATGCTTATAGAGTGTTAAAGAACAACTTTGCTCAGTGGTGGTAAGAGTCATTTACAGGTCCTACTATACTGTATTGGCAAAATAGACCTGCACCAATAGGATTACTTGGTCTTTATTAAGTAATTGAAAGAATTGAGTGGATGTGTGGAATAGACTGGTTTGGGGAAACAAGTGTCTTCGAGTCGTAAGAGAGATGCCCAAGGAAAGCATCAGTATCCTAAGTACTAGTTCAAGGAGTCATCTGACAGGGAACTGTCCTAAAGTGAATTCACCTTTACCAACTTTTACTGCAACTGGAAAAGATCATAGAAACATTAAGGTTGGAAAAGACCTCCAAGATCATCAAGTCCAGCCATCGGCCCAACAGCACCATGACCACTAAACCACGTCCCAAAGTGCCACCACGTCTGGGTGTTTTTTGAACAGCTCCAGAGATCATGACTCCACCACTTCCCTGGGCAGCCTATTCCAATGCTTCACCACTCTTTCAGTAATGAAATTCTTCCTACTATTCAATCTAAATCTTCCCTGGTGCAGCTTGAGCCCATTTCCTCTCAGTGCTTGTTACCTGTGAGAAGAGACCAATCCCTACCTCACTACAACCTCCTTTCAGGTAGTTCTAGAGAGTGATAAGGTCTCCCCTCAGCCTCCTCTTCTCTTGGCTAAACAACACCAGTTCCCTAGGCCATTCCTCTTTAAGATTTGTTCTCCACACCCTTCACCAGCTTTGTTTTTGTTTTTTAGATCACTGCTCCTACATGACTTGTACAAGGATGGATGAAGCCCCTCTCTGAATAGGGAACATGACACCATGTCTTCTTCCCCTTAGATGCTGAGGCAAGTTCCACACATATGGGTAGACCCAAGGGACACAGCTGGCTGGCTGAAGAAGAGGAGGATCTGTGACAAGAGTCATATACCCAGTATGTGTACCAGATGGATTAGTAACTTGAAAGCCTGCTCTTGAATAATAGATAACGTGTCCAGAGAACTGGCAGGCCAGATTTTGGAGAAATTCAGTTTACTGATAGATACTTTTAAGGATGATGAAGTGCTTGCTGAAGTGTACAGATTTCTGATCATGGGCCTGTATTACAAGCAATCCCCACATCCTGACATGCATTATTAAGCTTATATATGATACTGGGTTTTTCTCTTCATTGATCCAGGATCTCAGCTGGCGAGAGTGGTGAGTTAGAGGGCTCAGCATGCCCTGGGGGACATCTAGCTCCCCGGATCGTTTCTTTAAAGTGGCTTGCAGCATCTTTCAAAATAGCAGCTTGCATGACTACTCTCAAAGTGGAATGGCCATCCCATTTGGTTCTGGGACAGCAAAGTGCTGCTTCTGGAGCATGAGGAATTTGTGCCTCCTCTCCAGGTTAAGGCAGTTTAATTAATATTTTTATTGAATATCTTGTTTAGATTACAGGCCTGACTTTAGACTTTATTTCTTTGGAGCAGACATGAAAACCTAACAACACATTTTA
This sequence comes from Apaloderma vittatum, assembly GCF_000703405.1. Classification (NCBI taxonomy): domain Eukaryota; kingdom Metazoa; phylum Chordata; class Aves; order Trogoniformes; family Trogonidae; genus Apaloderma; species Apaloderma vittatum. The sequence goes on along the minus strand of NW_009699018.1, from coordinate 6,908 downwards.
TACAGAAATAGGAAATATTAACTGTATATGTTCTGGTTAACACTCTATAGCTGTATATAACTTCTGCATAGGGACAACTGTAAAATAAAAAACCCTGCAAACAGCCTTACTTCAGGTGGAGTTGCCAAGATTCCTTCCCTTTTGACAAGCATATGTAGCTGCTGCCATCACAGTTAAAGGGACCTTTCTGAAAGATGGTGATAGCATGGCAGTTTTGAGTTGGAGAAAACAGATTTAGGTCCTTCTTCTGTTTTTTATAATGCTTTGCTCCACAGAACTGTGACATTATAAATGTAGCACAGCAGTTACCAAATTGCTGGTCACAGTGCTTTAGTGTGTGAGAGTTGTGTCCTGGGTGAGTATCTCTGATGAGGATGCTGCAAGTGTTGAATTACGGAGGCTGCAGAGGTGACTTCTGTGGCTGCAGACATTTATTTGATTCCTTCAGACCTAGAGAGAATATGCCACACTCTTCTGTGGAGCAAATGTACACTGGATCAAAGTGGTATGAGATATATGGCAGACAGACATTGTCAGGGCCCTGCAAGCAGCACCAGTGAAGAGCTGTCCTGAGACACACCCAATTTCTCAGGCCTGGGAGATGCTTCAGACCTGAGAGCCACCATTTAAAAAAAAAAAAAAAGATGTTTTTCAGTTCAAAATTTAGTTGGCTTTGCTATTTTTGGAGTATTGGGACAAATGGAGCATTTAAACCGACATTGAATGATTGCAAAATATGCTTTCCACAGTACTCTCTGGAATTTTGCTGTGTCACATTTTCACTGAAATATAGACAAAGCTGTTACCATAGGTAATGAATTCAAGAAGGAAAAAAAAAGAAGAAAAATTGAGATGAGTTCCACAGTGTTTATGCAGTAAGCATAGGATTTCTGATTTGGCTTATGATGACATTATGGAATATGAATGTCTCTTTCATAGCAATAATGTTAAGAGTGCGTGTAGTCAGTGATAGGCCTGTGGTTATTATAGAGTAAAATGTAAACTATGTCACAAATCATGCCAACCAAAATGTTTTCCCTTTGGATTAGCATGCGGTGTTGAGCAGGTAGTGAATAAAATGTGATTCGTGCTGATCATGGTGCTCAGACAGCATTGAAATGATATGTGTGTCATAACTTCTGACTCCACTTTGCTTAAATCTAATGCTTTGCTATGCGGTGGACTGCGATAGCACTGTCTATGTGAAGACACCTGTTCCGCATTAGAGGAGTGAAGCCACCACTCATAAATTGGTATGGTGTGGAGCTTTCTGTGAGGTTATTTGAGCTACTTGAGACCAATTTAGTTACACCTGCCAGGTTGAGCACAGCTGGCTGCTAGAGAAGCTATGCTGCTTGTGAAAGTGACATTAGTTTCTTGGCACAGTTCTACCTTTCTCTAGGTAGGTGCTCCAGCCTCTTCAGAGCTTCTTTAGGACTCTTGGATGCTCTGATCTGCAAGTCTTTCACAGATGCGGTACGTTTGGATCTTCAGTTGCTGTGGTTGAGTCTTCCTCTCATCCCTTTACATGGGAACGTAACCCACTTACTCTTTGGCAGGGTTATACATCCTGTTCTACCTTCCTTTTTGCCTACAGGAATTGCTACCCCTTCAGATCTACTAGCTGAGATGATCAGGTGATGGCTTCCTTGCCCATCTCAGTTAGTGCATCCTGAGTGAGCTTAACCAGGGACTTGCTAAGTTACAGCCAGAACAGGCTGGGGCAGGAGGTCTACCCAGCAAGAGTCAAAGGAAGATGCTTCTGTGGCCTTATGTGCATTGTCTGCACATCATGGTGGTAGGTCTTATTTTACCCTTAGAGTGATGTTGTAAGACGGCTACTGTTTTGTTCCCTGTTTTATGTGCAATTGTTAAAAGGCGAAGAAAATGATGTTGGTTTGCTCTGTGCTGTATCCTGAAAGAGAACAGTCAGTGTCAGACACAGGATTCATCTCACCTGCCTTCAAACACATCGTGGAGGCTCTTCTCTGAAAAGCATTTCTTTTGGGGGTAACATTGACTTCGGCAGCCCCACCTTTTTGCTGATGTTTTCTGTTTCTTCACCTCTTCTTTATATGCCCTGGTACAGCTGGGCTCAGTCTTCCTCGTAAAAGGGATTAAGGAACTCTTCCTTGTTTAAAATAGCAGATTACCAAAGAGGGTTTTTTAATACACATTGAATGATTGACGTGATTCAGAATAAAGTCTTGCAAGGGTGATGATACTTGCTGGTACAGTGTACCCGTACAACTGAGAGGATGGCATGGGGTAGAGCGTTAAGCCTGTAGAAAGGTGGCGAGGATTCCCCTTTCAACTGGAACTGCTGCCAGGAAAGACCATCGACAACTTTAGTTGAATACCTAGAGCACTTTCAGTGGGATGGATGCAAGCACTGCAGTGTTAAGGTGCTTCAAAGTAGTTGGCTTTTTCCATTGCTTAGAAAAGGGGAAAATCGAAGACAGTCTCTGAGATCTGTTTTGTTTCGTGTTTTTTTTTAAGCTCTGTTTATTGTTCCCTGTCATGAATGCCGTCAGAGTGAGTTTCTTTTGATTACATGCAGAGATCTGTATCGGAGCCGGCCACGCTGGGCTGCCTTTGTAGACAGGGCTGACAAACAGGCACAGCTCACGTCCTTTTCACGTGAAGGTGAGGTGAATCCTGCCCCATCCTTTCTCTTGGAGTATATTGTGTCCTGTGGTGACTAGGTCAGGCATCAATGTCTATACATAAGAGCATCTTCATTGTGTCTGTGTAACACAGAATCCAGCATCCAAAAGTACCATAAATAAATACTGCGAGAGAGTGAGAATACAGGGAGACAGCGTACTATGCCTGCCCTGACACCCTTCCAGCTGTTTCCAGTTCAGAGACTGATTGAACCAGATGTGAACTCTGATTTAGGTGTGTTTTGTTAACCTTTGGTAGATTCCTCTTCTGTTAATTTGTGCACTGTCCCTACGTAAATTTTTGCATTTGCAGTATCATAAAATCATAAATCATAAAATCTTAGGGGTTGGAAGGGACCTCGAAAGATCATCTAGTCCAACCCCCTGCCAAAGCAGGATCACCTACAGTAGGTCACACACAAGCTTGTCCAGGTAGGTTTTGAATGTCTCCAGAGAAGGAGACATTCTTTGGTAAGAGGAATTCTTTGGTAAGAATTCTTTGGTAAGAATTCCTTGCTTTAGAAGGCTCCTACTTCCTTATTTTAAGGATCCTAAATTTAGTAGGATTAACACTCTCCTTAACGAATGAAATGCTAGTAATTTGGCAGAAGAATCTGGGGCTGTAATATTTTGTCTGAGGATACTTTGTGTAGTAATACACGAGAATAAGTCTTCTGCTCAGAAAGGTCCATCTTACTTCAAACCAGCTGAAATGTGAGAGCTGGTATGCTCATGGGTCTGGTTAAGAATCCACCAAATAGAGTGAAAATGCATCAGATTGGCAATTTATATAAAATGGCACTTGCTCAGTATGGGAGCTGAAGAAGTAACAAACATTTGAGCCCTAGGTCATGCCTAAGGCAAAATACTTCAGCATAATATTTGTCCAATCCCTCAAGAAAGGGAATGCTGAGAAGCCAAACTTGACTATTAACTGTGCTCTGAAGACTTGCTTTTGGACCTCTGCATGCAGGCAGAGTTGTGCACACAGAAAGAAAATGAATGCTGAGACATTTTGCACAAAGCCTCTATACTTGTCTGTTTACATTGCTTGTTCAGTAAAATGTTTACCTCTTAGAAGAGAGGCAAGTTTAAAAACAAAACCAAAAAAGCCACACAACAAAACCCCAGCTTTCCAAAGCACTTAGCTAAGTTTTTTTGTAGAAGTTTTTTCATTGGAGATAACTCGTATCTCCCAGTTCATTTCTAGTCTTTGAATACTTTGAACTCATAAAATCACTTTTGTGATTAAGTTGGCTTGGGGAATGGTGGTTAGAATCTCCAGCATACTGCATTTGGAAAGCAGCATTGTCGTTTTTCCAGTATGTGGTGCATCCAAAGGCAGTTTTCAGGTCAGCCTTTCACTGAATTATGTTGAAATATAACATATAATTTTGTAGAGAAATCACATTCTTGCAAAAGACAATCAAGTGAAGGCATTTCATTGCTATGTAGTTTCTCACTAGCTGACCTCGGTTAAGAGCTTAAGAAGCTATAGGACTTAATGTGGAATCTACCAAAACCAAAGAAAAATGTTGGCATGTGTTTGTCCAGTTGTTGTAGTCTGATTATGGAAGGTCAAGGGGAAGGATGGACACAAAATTGTGTTTTGGAGGCCCCTACGTACTGACTCTTGAAAGGAGACCTCTTTTGTTGTCTACTCTTAAGGTGTGGGGTTTTTGCTGTTACTCCACCTGGGGGAGAGGGGTACGTTGCCCTTGTTGACCAAGAAATCAAGGGACAGAAACATCAAACAAGCCCCAAGAGCATTTTGTGAGCTGGATATGGCAGTGCTGGGAAATGGTTTCAGGCAATAACACTTTTAATGTGACTGAACATGTGCATTAAACATATGAGATGCAGCTCCATGCTGATGGTAAAGTTTCTACCACTAGCTGGATGGCTGAGGGCACTACAGCTGTGGTTGTGAAACCATATGTGGTGGAGCAGGCTGCTGAGATGACCGTGACTGACAGCTGTGGGAGACTGGGAGGAGTATGCAGCTTGAAAAGTCAAGAAGTTTGCTCTACAGTAATATGCAACAAATTGGGTATGTGTACATGCCCCAGACTAACTTCCGGTTTTACAGGTAGAACTCAGTACTCTGATGGTTTCTAGAGCTGAAAACATTGCTGTCCTGGGCCCTGAACTTCTAATATTCTAACTAATAACCCCAAATTTAAAAAAAAAAAAATGGTTTTAGGACTTGAAATTGCTAAGGAAAGCTGTGAAGCACTAGTTTCAGGTAAACTCTGGAAGGTGTTACAGCCCTTTTCTTTTGAGCACAGAAGCTGAACGCCTCACTCTGTGAAGTAGACATAAAAATTGTACGTACTTCTAAGGTTTGGGAGTTGCTGAGGTACTTGAAGGGCAGTATCCTTTAGGCTCTGTTTTGAAAACTTAGCTACCTGGAGATCTGTTCCTGGGTGAGGACACCACAGTGTTGATTGCAGTTGAGTATCTTGCACTTCTCTTCACACTACTGAAAGTTCTTACAAGGAACTCTGCGTTTTCCAGGGACCCAGTGGTTAACAAAATACTTGTTTCTTATGCAGGACTGTGCATTTTACTCCCAAGACAGATACTTCGCTTCCAAGTGTGGGTGCTCTGCAACCATGCATTTACAGAATGCACCGGGGAAGTGGTTTGGGTTTTCTGAAGAAAACCAGTTGGCAGGAAAGTGCTGTGTGTTCAAAACTTGCAGTTCTGAATTACTGGATTGACAATATTGTAAATATTCTTCAAGTCTTAGCTCAAAAGACAGTTTTTGGTCATGCTGTGTAATTAGTACCCGTATTTAAATGTATGCATATATGCAATTAACTTTATTTTTAGCTTGAGCTTAAAATGTAATTTTGACTCTGGCCTGAAGGCCCATGTGACCTAATTGAGTGGATAAATAAGCTAGATAATACCTCATATTATTTAGTATGTTTAGTTAGTAGTACAACACAGTTATTTGACTTCATTGTTTTCTGTTTTTATAGCAAAGATACTTTTTTTTTTAATTTGTGCTGCTTAGAGGGAAAGTAAGTTCCTGTTTTCGCAAATGGAGTTCACTGAATTTCATAATGGAGTTATGAGAATGGAAAGTTGTTTAAAATGCACGTGTACTTTCTTGGTTTTTCTGGCAATATAATTATCCTTAGATAATATAATGTCCTAGGTATATCTGATTGATCAAGTAGAGGACCTATACTTGATCTGTCTCTGTTTACATCAGTGTAACCCCATAAAATGAAAATAATGTAATGGGAGTCTATGCTAGTTTTTACCTCAAGTCCTAGCTTATGAACGTTCCCATTAATTTGAATAAATTAATTTGAATAAATTCGAATAAATTCTAATAAATTAATTTGAATAAATTTCATCTTCACTTTCGAAAACATGCTTCTGCATGTGTTTAGAAATTGTGTACCTTATGTAGCTTAAATGCGAAATTGCTTTTAGTAAAGGAATTGTTTTAGGGACAGTACGACATGATCAGATTTTGCAGGGTGCTCTGTGTGCTTTCGAGCCATGCAATTCTGTAGATATTTACTTTCTCAGGCTTTCATGTGGAATTTTCCATGAGTTCTTATCAAATGCCAAGACCTCTCAAATATGATGGCTACTGGCGGCTGAAGTTGCGAGGCCACTGGCCATCATATTTAAGAGGTCCTGGCAGTCTGGTGAGGTTCCCACAGATTGGAAAAGGGCAAATGTAACCCCCATCTTTAAAAAAGGAACCAAAGACAACCCGGGGAAGTACAGACCAGTCAGCCTTACCTCTGTGCCAGGTAAAATCATGGAACAGATTCTTCTGGTAGCTGTACTAAGGCACATAAAAAATAACCAAGTGGTTGGTGACAGCCAACATGGCTTCACTGAGGGTAAGTCGTGCCTGACTAATTTACTGGCCTTCTACGACAAAGCTACAGCGCTGGTTGACATCGGAAAAGTAACCGATGTCATTTTCCTGGACTTGTGCAAGGCGTTTGACCCTGGCCCACATGACATCCTTGTCTCTAAAATGGAGAGACACGGTTTTGACAGATGGACCACTCAGTCGATAAAGAACTGGCTGGATGGTTGCACTCAAAGAGTTGTGGTCAATGGCTCGATGTCCACATGGAGACCAGTGTCAAGTGGTGTTCCTCAGGGGTCTGTTCTGGGTCCAGTGCTGTTCAACATCTTTGTCAGCGACATGGACAATGACACTGAATGTACCTTCAGTAAGTTTGCCGATGACACCAAACTGTG
>NW_009699017.1:0-986 GCF_000703405.1 Apaloderma vittatum | reverse complement strand
GATTTAGCCCTGCCTCTCCACTCATTGTCTGAGGACATGATGAAGTGCGGACAGTTTCCTGGAGTCCTGCCTGCCCCGTGCTTCTCACTGGTTTTGTCATTAATAAAGCAGAATCGGGAAGGATCCGAGAGAGGTCTGAGACACAAAGGAACCCGGTGCGGTGACAGGGTAAGAGGGCACTTCTTAGGTATCGGCAGTCGGCGAGGGAGAATTGCCGAGGCAAAGAGAAATTCTTTATGAAAACACAACGGGGTGTAGCGAGAAGCGGTGAAATACAAAAAAATGTCTGCAAAGTTTGCAAAGAGTGACAGCTGGTTAAATTGTAGCGCAGGGCTGTAAGCCGGAGAGAAACACCTTTGGTTCTTTCCAGAGCCGGTTTAGAGGGGAAGGGCTGCACGCCGAGGAAAGCGTGCCCTTTGCTAGCCATGCTCTTTTAAGTTACAGAAGTGAAAGGAACTCAGAGTGTGTAAATACCACAATAAAGCATTAAATAAAGTTAAGTCTTATACAGAATTAAATCACAAGCTCTTTTTCCTGCTTTTTGTCCTCTTTGTCTTCTTTTAAGCGTTATGCTTTCTCCTGTGCACTCCGAAAGCGGTGATTTTGTTTGTACGGCACGTGTATAACGCTGCAGAAACAGCTTTAGCGTTAAATATGAGTGTTTCGACTAAACTTCTTAAGGCGATAGGGCCCTTCGGTTGCCCTTCCTCCCGGTTCAGGTAGCTGCTCCTGCCAGAAAACTTGAAAAACCGAAGCAAGCGTATTTTGAAGCGGATATGGTTGTGCTTACTGTTCGCGGTTATTCTCTCCTGGGCTCACCGCCCGCCCGCGGCACCGCGCACAGGTGCGAGGGAATACAGGGGCATCTGGCTGGGGCCCCGGCTACGCCCCAAAGCCAAACCTCGCTAAACCCGGCTTCGGTTCCCGAGGGTCTCGCGGGGTGGGGGGTTACGAGAAGGCGACCGGTGTGCTGGGACAGGCTCTGC
>NW_009699016.1:13612-13846 GCF_000703405.1 Apaloderma vittatum | reverse complement strand
TGGGGGATCTCCAGAGCTCCCTTCCAGCCTCAATAATTCTGCGATTCTGTGATTCATCAGGGGGGCTGCTAACTAGGAGCTCAGCCTGGTGCTTTCGGGAGAAGAAAGTCCAGTAAAACGCTTCCCTGCTCCCCCAAGCTGTAGTTGCGCTGTCTGGACGGGCGGTTGTGGTGTTGGTTGGTGGAAGGGTGGACAGATAAAAGAGCTTTTAAGACGTTTCGCAGGGTCTGCCCA